>NC_057805.1:465753578-465861212 GCF_018294505.1 Triticum aestivum | reverse complement strand
CCACCCCAACAATGATAGCAGAAGGGTGACAACTCAATCTGATCGTAATCTGTCAATTGGTTTCTCTCTCGAACATTGTGTCTCTGTGCCTCGCTCAGTAGCCCCGTCGATATGTAGACTTCTCGCGCGCGCACAGCTGTAGTGACGATGACGCTGAACCCAGTGTGCCTCGTTTTTACCGGCCTCATGTGATAGTTTTCACCCTATTTTCCGTTAATTAACAAGGCAACCTTTTCTTTGTTACTACTAGTGCATCCGAAATCATTCGGGGCAGACATACAATATATCACTTCAACCCAATTATCGCAGTAACTATTTTAAAAGAAACTAGCTAGATGCCTGTGCGTTGCACGAAAAATCAAGATGCATTTGTATGAGTAGTTTATCTTGTGAGAGAAAAGGATGAACGAGGGAAGGCCGTATTTGCGAACGTGGAGAGGGGTGTGGGTAAATTTTTGCAAAATTGCCATAGTTTTCTTCCTATCCGTTAGATACAAATCCAACGGCCTATATTGCAGGATGGCACGCACACCATCATCACCAACTCTGTTTTCTACTCCCTCCGTTCCTAAATATTTGTCCTTTTAGAGATTTCAACAAGTGACTACATATAGAGCAAAATGAGTGAATCTACACTCTAAAATATGTCTACATACACATCCGTATGTGGTAGTCCATTTGAAATCTGAAAAAGACAAATATTTAGGCATGGATATATATCAGCAGCATGGTCTACAACAAAAATGTGCTGGACTGGTCAGCGCCGGATGCTCGCAACGCGATGACATGAGTTCGAATTCTGTCTTTAACTATAGATTTTTATATTATATATTACTTATTTAATATATAGTTCTTTCGCTACTGTACTGACAGTGGAACCCACAGAGTACTTAGAATACAAGATTAAGGATGGACTTGTTTCTTTTTAACTTTCTGTACGAAGCTGTAGCCACCCTGCAAGTCACGTGTACACTATATATGCAATTAACTTTTTATAGAGGGACAATCATACATGCAATTAACTCAAATAGATTGGATGTCACTCTATTATTTCCAGCATAAGAGCATCTCCAACGGCAGCCGGCAAATTTCCTCCCGTTTCCTTCCGCGGAGGACGACATCAAACGCCAGCGGCATACATTTTCACAACTCTAACCAACCAGATGAAATTCGTGCAAACACGGACTGATTTCATATAAGCATGAAGGATTTCGTATAAAAAAGCTGGATCTTCATATAAACATGATCGATTTCATTACATTTACATGAACTAAGCGGTGCCAATCCGGCTATCTTGGTATAATTAATACTCCCTCCGTCCGGAAATACTTGTCCTAGAAATGGATGTATCTAGACTTATTTTAGTTATAGATACATACAATTTATCCATTCTTAGAACAAAAATTTCCCGCCAGCTGGAGAGGGAGTACATAATCTAAATGGCCGCCCGCGGATCCCTTTGTCTTGCTCATGTCCGGCAGACACTTTGCGGGGTCGACGAAGGTCCTCGGAAGAGACGAAGAAGCAAAGAAATCACTTGAATGCGCAGTCGTCGCCTCGGCGGTGGCCTTCATGGGACCCAAGTGGCGCCGGCCTCCCGTGTTCTACTTCTCCTCGATGATGCCGGCGGACACGGAGAAGCTGGCCACCGACTCGTCGCTGTCCACGCACCCGGCTTCTGTCTCTGCCTGCCTGGCGGTGCCGCAGGCACGGGAGGCGCGCCCACAGACACGGGAGGCGCGGTACGTCGCGGCAGCGACGACGCCTGTACCGGTGTGCTCGCCGCCGTGCCGGCGTGGAGCAACTCGCCACTCCTCATCGAGCTGAACTGGAGCGGCGAGTTGCTGAACCACGCGCCTGCTTGGGGCGGCAACTGGCTCCGTCGGGCCAAGCGAGGTTGGTGAAGCACCGAGTGGCGTCGCCCGTATCCGGAGGGCTCGGCAGGCCACCCAGCTGGGTAATATGCCGGAGAACGGCTCCTCGAAAGCCATCAGAAGAGTGGAGAAATTGGTGAAGGCAGAGATGGGGGAGCGGCGGAGGGGTGCGATTCTTGCCCGCTGTCTGTCTGGCCTCGTGTAAATAGAGGGCGGACGGTAGGAGCTTGGCCAGCGTCTGGCCTCGTTTAAACTGAGGGCGGACGGGAGGAGCTCGGCCGGTGTTGCGTTTAATTCCGGCCCGCTCATGAGCGGACGTGTGGCCGGAGTAGGTTTCTCGGTTTGCATGCGGGTTTAACGGAGGGGTTTGATGGAGGCGAGGAGGCGTGTTCAGCCGGGCGTGCAGCGGGCGATGCAATACTACTATTCGATTTGACAGCGGGCGGCGCAGTTCCCGATACGGCTTTAATGCAGACGAGCGAGGGAGTAGCGGTTCCCGAAATGTTGAACGGCCAATGCATCCTCCTTCAATTAATGCATGAGGGAAGTAATGGGAGGAGGACCGGGAAAAGAGGCTGCACGATGTGAATGCAACGCACTTTGCCCTCATATAAAGGCGCCCCTCCATTCCAATGCATCTCCACATCGTACGCACCTAAGGATTTTCCCAAGCACCTACACTGCAAAAGAGCTCACTCCAGACCCATGGCGGCGATGCGCGCGAGCGGCCAGCGGCTGTGCCAGATGGTCCACGACGTCAGCCTGCGGCATGGCACCGAGGATCGTCTCCAGACGGTGTTGGAGACCGGCTGGTGGATGGCCGCCGTCGACGCCAACTATGACTCTCAGTTGGACCAGATGATCGTTGCCACCACCAACAAGTTCACCGTCCTCAAGAAGCTCGCGGACGACATCGCCGTACTCCTCCAGCCCGCGCGCCCGGGCTCCTCATTGCCTGCCACCCTAATCGGCCTCCATGGCTGGAACCTCTTTCAAGCACTGGTGGCCCTGCGACTGCCCACCGACGCCACGAAGAATGTCCACCTGGAGGTCGCGCTCGCCGCGAGGCGCCTTGCCCTGCAAGAATTATTCGACCTACACATCCACGTGTACGAGCAAATCGTGTACATAGGTATCTACAAGGCCAGTGAGGACGCTACGATGTTGGCCTTCCTCAACCGGCTGGAAGCCTTGGATGCCTTTTCTGAGAAGCACCTCGACCTCGCCACAAAAGCCGCCACTCCTTAGCCGCCGGTCGGTGGCCCGGCGCACTAAGTTGAGGAGGAGGAGGTCGTACGTTGATGGATGCATCTTTCTTCTTGCCTTCTGTAACCACCACTGCGATCGCATCATCATCGTGGCCTTAATCTTATTGTGGTGTTGCATTCTCGTTCCAATCAATACCGACATGTGCGATCTCCTTGCTTAATTATATGCATCACTGTAACTAGTACTCCATCCGTCAATTTATAAGTTGTGCTTACCTTTTCCATCAACTTCGTGCAACGCGCGGGCATCTTGCTAGAAACACTAGAACATGTCGGACCGCGTGTGACCAAACCGACGATGCGCCAACCTAGCTACTACGTACCCTGCTTATCTGGCGGAAATAGCCCCGCCCTAGCGTTTCCAATCGTTATTTCTATCTATCGATCGTGCCAAGGAGCAGAACCAAAATGTTACAATTTATACATGTTTCTCTACTCCTACTCCTATACAAGACTTAGTTGGTGATGGTGGTGTGTCTGCCATCCGTCGTTTCTGACCATTAGATCTGCATCTAACGGCTGTGAGGTAAGTTGTGGCATTTTTGCAACAATTGCCCACTTCTTTGCTCTAATTTGCAGAAAACCCCTTATTATCCTGAAAGCAACCACATCCCTCCCTCACCTCATCAAAACAACCTGAGAAATATATACTCCTATAAAAGACTCAGTTGGTGATGGTGGTGTGTCTGCCATACGTCGTTTCTGACCATTAGATCTGCATCTAACGGCCGTGAAGTAAGTTGTGGCATTTTTGCAACAATAGTCCACTTCTCTGCTCCAATTTGCAGAAAACCCCTTATTAACTTGAAAGCAACCACATCCCTCCCTCACCTCATTAAAACAGCCTGAGAAATATATTTTGAGTGAAAAATACTCCCTCCATTCCTAAATATTTGTCTTTCTAGAGATTTTTCAATAAGTGACTACATACAGAGCAAAATGAGTGAATCTACACTTCAAAATATGTGTATATAATCCGTATGTGATAGTCCATTTGAAATCTCTAAAAAGTCAAATATTTAGGAATGGAGGGAGTAATATATTAGGAGTATATCAAAACAAGAGTGATTTCTTTCAAGTCTGTGAACAAGTACTATTATTCTACTACTTTGGATCCGTCGCAACGCACGGGCACATTGCTAGTAAAAGGAAAAGGCATGTCGCGTTCGCGTCGCACTCCCCCCCCCCCCACACGCCCGGGAATCGGGAGTACTCCACGGCCCGTCCGGCATGACACATAGCTTAGGGAAGACGTGTTGCCTAGCATTTTCACTTTCATGTGGGACCACTGTTGAGCAAACCGCACCCCGCCCGCCGCCGGGTTGGAAAACAGAAACGAGGGGAAGATCTAGCTGTAGCACGGAAGCCAAGAAATTTGGTGTCAGATGGGGCTCGTTGATAGAGTAGGAGCATTCTGTACTACTCTGCTCCTACTAGTACCAAGTTTGTACTATACAACTAGTACTACTACTATACAACTAGTAGGTACGTGCACGGCACAACATCGTAGGAACAAAAAAGGGAAGATCTTGTTTTGGCTGATTTATCTTTTTTCTGTCAACGTAGTATGAATAATATGATCTGGGGGGCACCCATGAAGCTTATGTGGCTTGGTTGCATGGCTACGAAAGGTTAGAGAAAAATAAATAGATAATGTGTTTAGAGTGCACTCCACTAAACATATATACTTTGGATCCATTGCAACGGGTCGGCACATCTATATCTATACCCCCTATATAGTGTGTGAATAACTTTGAAAGTTGGTCGTTGGATGAAGCCAATCCGACGGTACAAAGATGGCAAATCCGAGCACTACTGGCCGTTGGATATCATCTACATTCCACCAGATTCTGCCACATGTAGAATCTAGAAGACTCCATGGTTGAACTTCATTCATGACTAACTTTGCCACAACTAAGCTTAGGCAAAGTGTGTCTGAAACAAAAAATGTGGCTAACAAAATGGCCACCACAAGTGTGGCAAGATTTGGCAAGAAGTTGAGTCTATGACATGTGGACCATGTAGCTAGAAAAGTGTGGCAAGCCACAAGTGTAGCAATGAACCAAACACATGCCTGGTGTGTTTGGTAGGGTGTATGAAGGGTGCATGATCCCAAGAGTTCCCTTCTCGACCCATTTTTGGGTGTTTGGTAGAGTGTATGGAGGGTGCATGAGTCCACACTAGATAAGCACAAATACACTAGAAGCATGCATGAAGAGAGCATACATGAAGAGGGGTGTTGAGTTGAGCATGCATGAAGAGGGAACAACTATGCTGAGACGAGAACGCAACCAAACACACTTGTGGCACGCCTAAGCTTAGGCGTGTCAACCTTAGGCTGCAAACCAAACCATAACTTTGAAAGTTGGTCGTTGGATGAAGCCAATCCGATGGTACAAAGATGGCAAATCCGAGCACTACTGGCCGTTGGATATCATCTACATTCCACCAGATTCCGCCACATGTAGAATCTAGAAGACTCCATGGTTGAACTTCATTCATGACTAACTTTGCCACAACTAAGCTTAGGCAAAGTGTGTCTGCCACAAAAAATGTGGCTAACAAAATGGCCACCACAAGTGTGGCAAGATTTGGCAAGAAGTTCAGTCTATGACATGTGGACCATGTAGCTAGAAAAGTGTGGCAAGCCACAAGTGTAGCAATGAACCAAACACATGCCGGCATGCCTAAGCTTAGGCGTGGCAACCTTAGGCTGCAAACCAAACCATAACTTTGAAAGTTGGTCGTTGGATGAAGCCAATCCGACGGTACAAAGATGGCAAATCCGAGCACTACTGGCCGTTGGATATCATCTACATTCCACCAGATTTTGCCACATGTAGAATCTAGAAGACTCCACATGTAGAAGCATAATGCACAAACCACCAGAATCTTATGCGTGCAATGCACGTGTACCTTACTAGTAGTAGTTGGTAGTAGTAAGAAACAAATTCCGGGTTTGGCACGAGCTCGTACTGCGGGAGCACCACAAGGCCTGCCGCAGGAGTTACATTTCCCTCTCGGGGCCCACGGGACCGAACCTCAGTGGCTTAGTGCCCGGCCTATGAGAGCAAGTACAATAAGGTGATGTAGACGGGCTGTAAGACATTAAATATTATATTTTTGCTTAGTTGGACGAGAGAGTAGATGAAAGAGAAGAGAAGCGGGCTACTAGTTAACAGCCGGCTGCAGCACGTGCTCCTAGGCATTTTATGAGAGAGCAAGGTGGTTCATGTAACAACAAAGTAGTACATATTAATATTCAACTATTGTACTTGCTGGCTACAAGCTTGGCTATATGTGATGTGGCAACATCATATAGCCAGCAGCCGGCTATATTATTAACCATGCTCTGAGTCAATGACATGCGGATGTTAAATGCGGCTGGCCCACATGTCATTCTCATGGTGGTGGTGTGGTTCGCGACTCACTCGTTCGAGATGAACCGGCCGGTGGTGGCGTGGCCGTGGCGAGGGTGCCATAGCTGGGCGTCGGGGCGTTACGAGGCGTAGATGGCCACACCGGCGGGTACTACCTGTAGTACAGAAGTACTCCAGCTGAGGATTGATGCCCGGGATGAAATGTGTCACAGCCGCTGGATGAAAATTCGATGGTGCGGGACGTGTGCGGTCATGGGTTCGTGCGGCGTCGTGGGAATCGCATGGGGCTATGGTAGAAACTTGATGCTCGCCGCATTTAAGGTGGCCAACATGTCATGCACATAAAGGCAGAGGGGCGGTGCGGCCGAGAGGGGTGAGGCGCACGTCGGGGGACGTGGTGCCGTGGGTTGGAGCGGCGTCGTGGGAAACGTGATGGTCGCCATAGTTGAACTTCCATGGACAAGCTGTCATGTCTACGAACACATGCATTGCATACCGATCACTAGAAGGAGTAGTAGAGAAAGCTAGGCGGATAAATAGTTCCTTATATTCAAGCGGACCCACGCTACTACTTGTTCCAAAGACATGCACACCATCGAAATAGTCCATCTATAAGAATATACGTAGAGAGGGAATATTTTTTTACAAGAGAGGAAATAGTTCATCCATCCATAATGCCCTGCTGCTGGTGCAGCATCTTCTTCTTCTTCTTGTTGTTCTCATTTTCTGTGGGAGACGGCTTCGCAACAAGCTCTCTGGACCTTGCAGCTATCTCGAAACTCACACGGGCATCGAGGGCAGCATATTTTATCCGTTCGTACATCAAGGGATAATTCTCCCATCCAGACGACCTTAATGCCAGCGTCTCGTCACCCTTCTGAAGATTTGTTCCTAGCACAAAATTTGCTACGTCGAATAGGGATGGTGTAGGTTTATCACAATCTTCTACAGGAATTTTTATTCTGGTTTTAGGTTAGCGATGCTTTTCAAATCAAGGTTGTACGGCTCCAACTTCTGTTTGTCCCCTGCGATGGCTGCCCCACAGAAGTATATGTCCTCCCGAGACAAGAAATCGTGAAGCTCACCTGGTATGGAGGGCGCGTGTATGATGTGGTACACCAAAACATCATCTTCGAGGCACAGCTGAAGGACAGCGGCGCGTTGGATCTTCCCAGTGGCACGCTCCGTGTACTCTACGTTGAGACCGATGACATTCATCTCCACCTTTTGGAGGGAGTGGATACATTGTTGATCCACTTCTGAACAACCCTTGGGTGGTCGGTGACTGTGGCAACTATGCTCAACGAGCCTTCGACGAGGACATGTTGGACGCTAAAAACCTGCATCTCGATCTCTTTCGCCATTTGGAACCGCTGGACCGGAGGGCTATGGTTTGGAGAATTAGGATTAGATGGGTAATCTAACTGAAGAAGATAATTATTTATAGGGGCTTCGGAATTACTCCAGAAGGATGTGAAGAGGTTAAAACAATGTGAATGCAGTGTCGTTTGGATGCAAATGAAGATCAAGGAGTAGTGAAAAAGCCAAGGAAAATCGGTTCTCGATGGAGAAGTAAATGGGAGAAGTTATGCGCATGCATGAGGAGAGGTGCGGTGGTTTGACTGCTGCATGCAATGGATTGGACGGGCTCTTCGGTTGCCTTTTCTCTCTCCCACGCGCACAGAGTGGCCCACTTGCATGCTGCAGCTTATTGGCTGGAGTCGGGCAGCAGCTGCTCATGCGTACGCTAATTAATGCTATGAATGCGGGGCATGGAGGGAAATGGGCGCATGCAAAAGGGTATATACGCAGACTAATTAGAGAAATACTGAAAAAAAGTTATGCGCAGACAAAAGAGGACCGGAGGGAGTACTACTCATGTTCCTACTACGGTAAAGAAAAGTCCTTCTTCGCGCTTCCGCATGCATGAGAATTTGGTTCTTGTCGCAATATGGATGATAGCTGGAGGATGAAGTGAACCCAGAGGCATGCTAGCACGGGAGTGTACTCATGTTCCTACTACTCCTACTACTACTAGTAGTAGTACAACTGTGGTACACTTGATGGTCAAAATACTATTATTCATCCGGTCCTCACAGTGAAGTGACAAGACCCTGCGCCTGAGGTGACACCAGTCCAGGCGGCATGACCGGGTTACCAAAGTCAGCCTCACCTTGTGCACTGTGCAGTCACTGTCACCGCTGTATAGCATGCCTCGCCTCATCTCCCTCTCCCTAGCACCACTCCATCTCCATCTCCGTCTCGCCGGAGATCCTGAGGTCACTCTTCATTATCTCACTGTGCCCCCTGCATACCCTCGCTCCGCTCGCCTCCCCCAGTACCACTATTCCCTCGCTAGCCGCTCCAGCACCGGCAGCCTTCTCCCCCGTAAATCAAGCCCCCCAAAACCCCACCTTCCAAACTCCACCATGGCCGAACGTGAACCGCGAGCCACGATTGGAGCTATCTCCCCAGTGACGTCCTCGACCTCTGTTGTTCGTGTATGGATATGTTGAGCGCCCTGAAGCTGGCTGCAAGCTCGAGGGCATGCACACGGCCATCGTTGAAGCGAGGCCTAAGCTTTTCAAGACACCCTGCTTGCTGCTATCTAGTCTTGCGAGATTGGCTCACCATGATACGGAGGCGTACATGATGCCCCTCGACTTCAATCCGATCTCCATTAGCCAAAAATTCTTTGCAGTTATGTAGTGGGTCGCCGTACATCATTTCCCTCGACTTCGATCCAATCACCATCGCCCGAAACTTCTTGGCAGGTATGTACTAGGTCGGCATGAACTCCCACTAGATGGCTGCCGTCAGAGAAGACGGTAAAAAGTTGGTGCTCGTGAACTTCCAGACCTCCCATGATATTATCCTTCCTCCGTTGGATTATATAGAGTATTACCATCGCGGTCCTAGTCATCTAGATTACCGCGTTAGTTGGACAGACCTTGTTTTGCAGAAGATTGTAATCTGCCAAGTGCCCACACGACATGCGGATTACGCAGACTTCAAGCTAATTGCCTTGTTCGACAAGGGACTCGCCTATCTTTACGCCGGTGCCTTCTTTAGATGGAGACAACTCAGCTCGCAGTGGATCGTCGTCAAAGCTGATACACACTTCTGTGATGCTATTGAACACAATGGCATCATCTACGCGATCGACAAAGCAGATGGCACCACATATTGTTGGGACGGCGCGTGTAAGTTGTTTCCGTCTCATGTTAATGATGACGCCATGACACTGTTTGAACTTTTTGTGATGATTGGCATATCCCTGTTTGAGCAGAATTTGAGTAGAACTATGGCAATGTATTAGAGACGCCGTAAATAAGCTATATTTGGAATGAGTTAATTCATGCGATTGTGATCATGTCATTACAGCCAATTTGTACCCCTGAATAATCAAACGGTTAGGAATATATGGATATTCTCCTTATTTTACAGTAATCTATATACTACTACTAAATATGAGTGTGTATCAATGGCCATGTTAGTTTCCTCATTTTCATGATGTAGAAACATGCACCACACTGTTGGTTTCATCTACCATACATTAGGGAAGTAAATGTGCATATGGAGAACTCTATATTTGGAAGTAGTGAAATCCTGTAATGCTTACCATGTGTACATACCTATATTCGCCCTTCAGCAATCAATGGCTAGAATAATATCCTCACAAAAAATTTGCCCACAGAACATGAGTATATAACAATGCATGGTCTGTTAGTTACCTTGAAGAATTTGTTTGTGAGGACAGAACATGATTCCATAACATGCATGACATGGTAGTTTCCTGTGAAGAATCGATTGCGAGATAACATGAGTATAACCATGCATGGCACTTCTATATTTTCGAACCCAGTATACATTTCCCTGTATTTTCCTCCCAGTTCCAACAGGGACATATCAATGCTATTTCTTGCAATATCCTACTCATACTCTAAACAATGCTGATCTTACATTAACAATGCCTGTCCTTTTTGATATGATGCAGTGTCCCTACAGTTACTGCCCTTTGTAATCCCACCACCTTTGCCAAAAATAGGGAAGCACAACTGGTTCCTCGCTCGATCAGACGACGGCAAAAGACTGATGATCATTCGGACACATGAGCCGGAAAAGTTATATTGCAAAAACCCCACTGTATACAAGCACCGTGAAATATGTGAGTATCCGGACAGTGGCTGTTACGTCTATGAGCAGGATACCAGCTTGTTGGGGCCTTCAGGATTTTTTAGATGGAGGCGGGTAAACAGCCTTGGTTCACACTCTCTGTTTCTCGGACTCAATTATCTGATTAACCAGGAGATCACCGTTGGCAAGGACCTTGATGGAGAGAGGCTCTGTTTGCTATGGAAAACTATGTCTACACGGCGAGCCCTAGGAGTTCAGGAGCAAACTCCCCTGATTGTCAACGATACAGCCTACAGTCAAAAGAAGGTGAGAATGACAAAGGCATCCGGATTAACTTTGATCCTTGGATGTCTCAATTACGACAGGCAGTGATGTGGTTCAATCCTTCAAGTTGATACGTAATTGGGCTATTTCGTCGAAAGGGTGGAGTACTGGTGTCTCCGGATCATTGGTCGCTGAAGCGAGGCTGCAAATTATGATGATGGTGTTGGATCATCTCTTTGCATGACTTTGTTGCCTTTGCTGCTTGTTCTGGATGGGTACTTCTTTCTTTTGTTATGCATATTCCTTGTCATTTGGTCATCCTCGTCTATGTCACTCTTACTATGTAATAGTTGGCTTTGTTTAGAATGTCATTCTCGTCTGGATCACGAGAGTCTGAGCGCTGCAGATGGGTGCGTTTTGGTGGTGTAGCAAGACTTCTTATGAACTATCATGTCTTGTTGTTTATGTCAGTAGTAGTCACTAGTCAGTGTTCGAATGATGTATATATCGTTGTTTCGAACTGTTTATTGTCTCGAACTACTGGTGGGCTAAATGAGGGCATCACCATTCTCCAATGTTCAGAGTGTATCTCCTTTTTCAAGTTATATAATTTGAGCTCAGTGTCTTTTCGATGATGTACACTTGTTTGGGCCAGTGAGGTGTCGTTGAATATGGGCCGAGTAGTAACGCAAGCCAAACAGGTCAATTATGACTCTCAGGCCGGGCTCTCAAAAGATCCTTAAAAAAGGCCAGGCTCTCCAAAAAAGAAAGAATAAGGACTCTTAGGCCGACATGTGGGCGCCACCGGTGTTTTCGTGCGCTTGCGCGCCGAGAGCATATTGGGGCGTGTTCGAATTTCAAGCTACCTTTTCATCCCCAATCTCCCGCCCCTCCCCCACCTCTGGAATCTCGATTCCTACTCCAGTTCCCCGAAATCCCCCTCCTGTACTCCCTATACTCAAGCTCACTATCATGTCGCCGGTCATAGCGGATCTCCGAGCCGGAGATCCTGAGGTCCGTCCTGCCTTCGGCCGCTGCGTGCTGTCGCTCAAGAGTGGCATGGCGGCGCTTGACGACTAGTTTGCCCGCAAAGTGCTGATGGTAACCATGAATGGCGACCGGCCTCCCGCCTCGCCTGACGACCTTGTCAAAGCTCTTGGCATTGCGCACGGCATCCAAATAAGTGACTTGCTCGTAGAAGTCTGTCTGCCACCGACTGATTTCTTCGTCAGGTTCCGGACAACTTTCGACTGCAGTCGTGTGTTCGAATCTTCCCGGCATTTGTTCTGCGATGGCGCGCTGGTGAGCTTTGATCGGTGGCACCTAGGATGGGGCTCGGTGCCCTCTGAGCATGAGTTTTTAACAAAGCTTACCTTCCACGGCATGCCTCGACGTGCTTGGAACAGCGAGTCCATGAATGAGCTTATCAACAACCTTGGAGGTGAGCTCATAAGTATGTTTGTTCCTCCAGGCAGCTGGGCTCTGACGGTTATGGCATGGATGAAGAAGCCGTCCACCATACCGAAGGTGATTGGTGTTGAGATACCGGTGCAGGAACCGGGGTTGTACTATTCGTCGCCACCAAGGCCGTCGCGGACCACGTTAGGGATGTACCTGTATCGAGTGTTCGTGCATGTCGAAGAAGTGGTCAATCCATCAATCTAAGTCCTGCCGCCACCGCTGGTGCCAGGATCCGTCGACGACGTCCATTACAGGAGTCAACGTCAGACTTTCCCCGTGTTGCTCGAAACGATGGATGGCACAGGGCCTACTCCATTGCGCGGCGAAGGCCACTGCTTCTTTGGGAGAAGAGGCAGGGTTGGCTGCCTGGATGTGCTCTAATTTGAGGTAACAACTGAATCTTCTCAGATACTCCCTCCGTCCCAAAATTCTTGTCTTAAATTTGTCTACATACGGATGTATCTATTCACATTTTAGTGTTAGATACATCCGTATCTAGATAAATCTAAGACAAGAATTTTGGGACGGAGGGAGTACTAGTTAAATCCGAGCTATGGGTGTGAAGCACTAATGTGCCAGTACATTTGATTGTGACTTGTTCTAATTTTGTACCTGAACTTTTTTTAGAAAGGCCTGTACGTCAACTTAATGTGCTAGCAGAACTTATTGTGTTGTCTGTCTGTTTTCTTTGCACAGCATTCAAGATATTTCCCTGTCATGGATAAAGAAGATGAACCGTTATGTACGAGTTCGTTGGTTTCAACATAGCCCTACCCGTAGCGATCCACTGCTTCCATCCTGATTGTGCCGCCTGCGTGAAATTTTTGTATGCAAGTTAAGTGTGCTATGATGTTCTATATGATTGTGTCAACTATATAAGTTTTTACTGAGCATCATCAATGCATATGGCTGAAAGATGTATTTACGAGCATCGACCGTGGGTCTCTCTCTCACACACACACACACGCACGCACACACGCACAAGTGGGACCCGTTGAATTATTTCTTTGCTCGTGACAACTTTTAATTAGGTTCCACTGTAATCTAACTTTTTTCTTAAGTTATTAATTGAGCTCGGTGACTTCAAAAAGTTGTACAGAAGCCTTGCTTGGGCCTTTCCGGCGTCGCTGAATGTGGGCTGAGTAGCCATGTTAGGTTGTATTGTACTACACAGGCCTTTTTTTCAACATCAGCAATGCAACTGGGCCGACAGTTGTACACAATATCTGGGTCAACTTGTTATTCTCAGCCCCGCTGGGCTGCAAATGTTCCTAGGAGGTATGCATTAGGCTTAACAAGAAAATGGACTTTAAGAAATAATAAATGGGATGTAATTATAATAACTGGGCAGTAAATATAAAAAGATGCACCAAACGCGTAATTAGTTTAAAAAAATATTATTTTTGGAATTTGAAAATTTTAATTTCATTACTTGTTGCGCGCGCAATATTTCATTGGATTTTAACATAATACAACTTTATTTTGAAATTATATTTAATCTGACTAGAAATTTCGGATAAAAATATTTGGGATCCCATAAAAATGTGGGAATTTTTTTTGAATTCTGTTTTGAGCGGTTGGTTGAAATTATGAATCGTTGTCCTAGCTAGAAAATGGGTTGTACTTTTAACAAACTGTAAATGGGCCATAGTAAATTCCATTAGAATTAAAAAATGGGCTGTACATTCTTACAAATCGCAAATGGGCTATATGTTCTCTGCCACACACTTGTGGGCCTTTCTAAGTTGACGCGTCCCCTAAAAAAAACTAAGTTGACGCGTTTGCAAGGCTTTGTCAACAACACACGGTTCTGGCAGCTGTGGCCGTTGGATGTCCATCCAACGTATGTCGGGCTTCTTCTTCAATCTCAGATATTCTTGCTTCAGCCGCCCAAAAAATGATTCCTCCCCCTGACATCTGGGGCGCACCGTTTCGGAGGCTGACCTGTGGGCCTACTAAGTTGACGCGTACCAAGGGCTTTGTCAACTTAGTCAATATAAACGATTCTAGCTGCAGTGACCGTACGATGTCCATCCAATGGTCGTAGTGCTTCTTCAACCTCTGGTCTTCTTGCTCCAGCCGCCCAAAGCAGCGCCGGTCGTGCCGCGTGCTCCTGCCTCCCGTGGCCGGCTGTGATGCCGCGGAGGCCTCACCGCCCCCTACTACTCCCACCGTTGGCCAGGCCATCCCTCTACTCACCCACACCCCCTGTTATTCCGCGGCGACGGCAGCCTCACACCGCAGCCGAACCAGTGAACCCTCGTACTGCTCTCCGCGCGGGCTTCCACTGTCGCGTCTTCCCCGGCTCCGCTTCGTCCCCTTCCTAGGCCTCGCCGTCGTCCACCGCCCTGGTGCTCTCGGCACGGCGTGGTCAACGTGGTCAAGGAACGGCTTCCATCGGACGTGGACTGTACATTGAGAGGCTGACAGCTAGGTCCACGATGGCAGCAAGGAAGTGCCTCCTTATTATGCAGAAAATAATGATTCCTCCGCCTGACAGCAGGGACCCACCGGACGGGCCACCGTATTTCAAGAAAAAAACGTTTCCCCCCTGACTGCTGGGACCCACCGGACGGGCCACCGTATTGCGCGAAAAAACGTTCCCCCCGCTGTCAGCTCGGACCCACCGGAAGTGCCTCCTTATTACGCACAAAAAAATGAATACTCCCCCTGCTGGTTGGGACCCACCTTGGTGGGAGGCTGACTTGTGGGCCTACTAAGTTGACGGGGATGGAGTGCTTTGTCAACTTAGTCAATATAAACGATTCTAGCTCCAGTGACCGTACGATGTCCATCCAACGGCCGTAGTGCTTCTTCAACCTCTGGTCTTGTTGCTCTAGCCGCCCAAAGCAGCGCCGGTCGAGCCGCATACTCCTGCCTCCCGTGGCCGGTTGTGCTGCCGCGGAGGCCTCACCGCCCCCTACTATTCCCACCGCTGGCCAGGCCCTGCGGCGACGGGAGCCTCACACCGCAGCCGAACCAGTTAACCCTCGTACTCCTCTCCGCGCGGGCTTCCACTGCCGCGTCTTCCCCGGCTCTGCGTCGTCCCCTTCCTAGGCCTCGCCGTCGTCCACCGCCCTGGTGCTCTCGGCGCGGCGTGGTCAACGTGGTCAAGGAACAGCTTCCATCGGACGTGGACTGTACGTGGAGAGGCTGACAGCTGGGTCCACGGCCGCAGCAAGGAAGTGCCTCCTTATTACGCGCAAAATAATTATTCCTCCACCTGGCAGCGGGGACCCACCGGACGGGCCACCGTATTTCCTGAAAAAAATGTTTCCCCTGAATGCTGGGACCCACCAGCTACATCTTCGCATGCAAGGAAGTGTGTCCGGGCAAAAACAAAAAAAACGATTCGCCCCCTGACTGCTGGGACCCACCAACTACATCTTCGCAGGCAAGGAAGTGCCTGACAGTCAGGACCCACCTGGTCGAAGCGTACGTAGCGTTGTCATTCTGGTCGCGAGCGTGTACGTACATACTGGTCGATGTAGAGGCGCGCACGTGTCGTAGTAGAGGCGCGCACGTAGCATGTACACTTACGTACAGCGGCCAGGGTGCAAGAAAGTAAATACGGCCACGTACGTACATACGGGCGGGGTCTCGAACGCCTACTCACGCGTACGTACGGCCAGGGCTCGTGTACATGGCTGGGTCGGAACGGAGAAACAGCATCATTGTCGTGTTCATGGGGAGCCAACCGGCTCGGTCGGAACGGAATGTGTCGTCATGTTTGTCGGGAGGGCTTGGACGGAACAGCCGATGGAAACGAGGCCTGGCGTACCGCAGAACAGAGGAAACGGAGGAAACGGACCTCCTACGGTCGAAACAGGGGTCCTGTTGATCAGGAGGGGTGTGGCGTACCGCAAAACGGATGAAACGGACTTGTGTTGGAGCGCTACGGTCGAAACGGGGGTCCTGTTCATCGAGAGGGGTGTGGCATACCGAAAAACCGGACTCCACGGGATACTGTTCATTTCCACCGTCGACCCCCTCCAGCCTCCACGGGCTACTTTTCATCCACAGTCGACCTCCTCCAGCCTCCACCTGCGACTGTTCATCCACGGGCTCCTATTCATCCAGCCTCCACCGCGTGCTACTCCATCGGCTACTGTTCAACCAGCCCTCTCCACGGGCTCCTGTTCAACCACCCCTCCACGGGCTACTGTTCATCCAGCCCTCCACCGTCTACTGTTCATCCTGCCCTCCACGGGGTGGTCCTGTTCATCCTGCCCTCCACGGGGGTCCTGTTCATCTAGCCCCAACCGGCTCGAACGATCGGGGTCCTGTTCATCCACCCCCACCGAGAATTGTTCATCCAAACCCCCTGGCAACACTCACTGTTCATCCAGAGGCAACGCCACGGGGTCTTGTTCATCCACCCCCACCAGGAACTATTCATCCAAACCCCCCCAGCAACGCTCACTGTTCATCCAGAGGCAGCATCGATCGGCTTCATTTAGCAGCAGTAGCGAAGGAATCGCCCGATCGGGTTCAGTTAACAGCCATCGATCGATCGCTCGGGTTCAGTAACGCGCCTGCAGTGCAATCGCTCGGGTTCAGTTAGAGCCCAACACCTCGCTCGGGTTCAGTTAGAGCGCAACGCCTCGCACACACGTGCGTACGTATGAGAGAAACGCGCATCGCTCGGCCCCCGACCACCCACCGTAACCGGGGACTCCCCGATATTTTCCGCGCCCTCGCTTCTACCATGGTTTTTTCCGTCATGGACGGCCCAAAGAATGTCATGCAGCCGTGTCTCCGGCCCGCCCAGGATGAAAAGCCCATTTTCTGTCATGATTTTTTGTCATAGAAGTAGGAACCCACCACATCTATGATGATATCGGGTTTTGTCACAATTATCGTCATAGAATTGTCATAAGTATGACAGAAAAGATTTTCGTTCGGCCCAAAATGTCACGGATGTGTCTTTTTTTGTAGTGAAGGGTGTCGCGCTTCTCCGTCTTCACCACAATGTCATCTACATAGATGTGGGCATTTCTGCCGAGCTGCTTGACGAAGCACTTCTGCATGTAACGCTGAAATGTGGTGCCGGCATTTCTCAAGCCGAACGTCAAGGTCAGGTAGCAGAAGGCTTCGAATGGTGTGATGAAGGCGGTCTTCAGCCGATCGGACGGGTTCAGCTTGATCTGGTGGTAGCCGGAGTAAGCATCAAGGAAAGACAGCAACTCGCATCCGGCTATGGAGTCAATCACTTGATCTATCAGAGGTAAAGCAAACGGATCTTTGGGGCAGGCTTTATTGAGGCTAGTGTAGTCGATGCACATACACCACTTGTTGTTCTTCTTCAATACGAGGACTGGGTTGGCACGCCAGTCCGGGTAAATCACTTCCATGATGAAGCTGGCTGCCAGAAGACGGGCGATCTCTTCACCAACAATTCTTCTCTTCTCTTCTGATAGGCGGCGGAGGGGTTGCTTGACTAGCTTTTCATCCGGCCTCACATGCAGTTTGTGTTCGGCGAAATCCATCGGAACACCCGGCATGTCCTTAGGAGACCATGCAAAGATATCCCGATTCTCACGGAGGGAATCGACGAGCTCGCTTTCCTATTTGCTATCAAGATTGGTCCCTACGATAGCGTGCCTCTCCGGGTGCTCTGGATCCAAGGCAATCTTCTTGGTCTCTTTGGCCGGCTGGAAGGAGCCCTGAGCCTCCGTTTCCTTGGGGTCGGCTGGTATGTCCGGCTGCTTGCCGGCCATGGCCACCACCCGGTTAAGGAGACGCTTCTCTTCGGCAATTACAAGGGACTCAGCCAGCCGACTGCTGGCAGTGGCGCACGCGACAGACTTCTGGTAGTCGCCGGCAATGGTGATGATGCCCTTGGGACCCGACATCTTCATCTTGAGGTAGGCGTAGTGCGGCACTGCCATGAACTTGGCCAGCGCAGGTCGGCCCAAGAGCGCGTGGTAGGGGCTATCCAGGTCAACCACCTCGAACCAGATGGGCTCGCGGCAGAAGTGATCATCAGCTCCTAACAGGGCATCTATCTTGATCTTGCTGATTGGGGAGCAGGAAAGGTCGGGTACAATGTCGTGGAAGACAGTCCAAAGGGGCTGGAGCTGTTTCGCCTTGATGCCCAACTTCTCCATGGTGTCATGGTAGAGGATGTTGATGCTGCTACCGCCATCTATCAGGATCCAGGAGATGTGGCAGGCCCGGCTCTCCGTTGAGAAGGTTGAGTCCAGCACCATGGCGTAAGCACCCGGCGATGGCATCACGGCCGGGTGGTCAGCACGGCTCCAGGTGATGGGCTTAACGGACCAGTGCATGAGTTGGGGGACCTCTGAAGCAACAACATTCACCTCGCGTTGCCGCTGCCGTCGACTGTGCTTGTCGTCGGCCACACTGGTGAAGACGACGTAGGCGCCATGCTCTTCGGGGAATTCATCTTGGATTGCGCCGACTGGTCGGACCGCCGGCCGCTGAGGAGGCGGAGCCGGTGGGCCTATTGGTGGAGGCGGCAGGCCCTTGCCCTTGGCGATTCGGGTGAGCCAGTGGCATTTCCGAGTGGTGTGGTTGGATGGCTTCGCGCCGCTGTGGAACTTGTAGAGAGCATCAAGGGTTTGCTCGAAAGAGAAGGCGGGCAACCAGGCAGGTTTGCCGCCCTTCTGACGCTTGGGGCCGGGTTGTCCCTCCGGTTGTTGGTCTTCGACTGTTGCGACTTGTCGGCTGTTGGAGGTCGGCTGCTGGGCCTTGCGCTTGTTGTTGTTCGGCTGCTAGCGCCGGTTGGAGTCACCAGCCGGCGTTTGAGAAGCCGGCGGGAGCACCTTCCCGGACGTGTCCACTCGGAGCTCCGACTTCATGGAGGAGTCGGCTGTGGTGTACTTGTCTGCTATGATCAGCAGCTTGTCTAGTGTAGCCGGCTCATCGCACAGAAGCTTGTGCTTGAGCAGGGTGCCCTCTCTGCACCCGGCGGTGAAGTACTCTATGGCCTACACCTCGTGCACCCCTTCGCAGGAGTTGCGCAGCTCGGCCCAGCGCGTCAAGTAGTCGCGGGTGGACTCACTTGGGCCTTGGACGTACATGGAGAGCTGGCGAGGCTTGGGTGGCCGCTTGTAGGTGCTGGTGAAGTTGCGGATGAAGACATCGGCGAAGTCCAGCCAGCTGTTGACGCTGTAAGGCTTGAGGCTGTTCAGCCATGTCCGGGTCGTGCCCTGGAGCATGAGCGAACGTACTTCACGGCAACGCGCTTGTTGCCGTTTGCTATGCTGACAGCTGTGGAGTAGTCGACCAGCCAGTCCTCCGGCTTCACGGAGCCATTGTATTTGGGAGTGTCTCGTGGGAGCGAGAACCCTTTGGGGAAGGGCTCGTCGCGAATGCGGGGGCCGAAACAGGCCGGGCCGATTGCATATTCTTCTTCTACCGCCAGGGACCGAGCAAGACGGTTGATCCGGTGGCGGGCGTCATTCTCTCTGACTCCTTCATGGGGCCTAGCCGGCCTCCGAGAGTCGGATGCACAACAGGCGGCGGGGAAGCGTGCCTCTCCCTACGAGGTGGAAGCGGACGATCGTTCCGCCGTTCCACTGCTCGTGGGCGGCCGTCTTGGTCGCGCTCAATCGTGATGTGGGTGCGCCGACTGCGGCTAGCAACCGGCTCTAGGTCTCGCCGACCGCGAGCACCGCCTGTTGGGGACCAGGACGTTGCCCCATGCTCGCGGCGGGGGGGGGGGTGATCTTCGGCTTGCACACCGGGTTCTACTACGCGGCGGCCGGCCTCCTGCTGTGCGGTAGCCGCGTCAAGGAGCTGCTGGAGGCGCGCCATCATGCAGCGATGCTCGTCGCCCTCCAGGTGGTCCAATTCGTCAGCCGCCGCCTGGGCGGCGCACAAGTTCTCCATCGGGGTGGCGTAGACGGGGCGTTCGGCCCCCAGCATGCTGGCGATAGCCGCGCCACGCTGCCGAATCATGCCCACTGATAACCCACAAGTATAGGGGATCGCAATAGTTTTTGAGGGTAGAGTATTCAACCCAAATTTATTGATTCGACACAAGGGGAGCCAAAGAATATTCTCAAGTATTAGCAGTTGAGTTGTCAATTCAACCACACCTGGATAACTTAATATCTACAGCAAAGTATTTAGTAGCAAAGTAATATGGAAGTAACGGTAACGGTAGCAAAAGTAATATTTTTGGGTTTTGTAGTGATTGTAACAGTAGCAACCAAAAAGTAAATAAGCAAAGAGTAATATGTGAAAAGCTCGTAGGCATTGGATCGGTGATGGAGAATTATGCTGGATGCGGTTCATCATGTAACAGTCATAACATAGGGTGACACAGAACTAGCTCCAATTCATCAATGTAATGTAGGCATGTATTCCGAATATAGTCATACGTGCTTATGGAAAAGAACTTGCATGACATCTTTTGTCCTACCCTCCCATGGCAGCGGGGTCCTAGCGGAAACTAAGGGATATTAAGGCCTCCTTTTAATAGAGTACCGGACCAAAGCATTAACACATAGTGAATACATGAACTCCTCAAACTACGGTCATCACCGGGAGTGGTCCCGATTATTGTCACTTCGGGGTTGCCGGATCATAACACATAGTAGGTGACTATAGACTTGGAAGATAGGATCAAGAACGCACATATATTCATGAAAACATAATAGGTTCAGATCTGAAATCATGGCACTCGGGCCCTAGTGACAAGCATTAAGCATAGCAAAGTCATAGCAACATCAATCTCAGAACATAGTGGATACTATGGATCAAATCCTAACAAAACTAACTCGATTACATGATAAATCTCATCCAACCCATCATCGTCCAGGAAGCCTACGACGGAATTACTCACGCACGGTGGTGAGCATCATGAAATTGGTGATGGAGGATGGTTGATGATGACGACGGCGACGGATTCCCCTCTCCGGAGCCCCGAACGGACTCCAGATCAGCCCTCCCGAGAGAGTTTAGGGCTTGGCGGTGGCTTCGTATCGTAAAACGTGATGAATCCTTCTCTCTGATTTTTTTCTCCCCGAACACGAATATATAGAGTTGGAGTTCAGGTCGGTGGAGCTCCAGGGGGCCCATGAGGCAGGGGGCGCGCCCTGGGGGGGGGCAGGCGCGCCTCCCACCCTCGTGGAAAGGGTGTGGGGCCCCTGGCCTTGATTCTTTCGCCAGTATTTTTAATTATTTCCAAAAATAATCTCCGTGAAGTTTCAGGTCATTTCGAGAACTTTTGTTTCTGCACAAACATAACACCATGGCAATTCTGCTGAAAACAGCGTTAGTCCGGGTTAGTTCCATTCAAATCATGCAAGTTAGAGTCCAAAACAAGGGCAAAAGTGTTGGAAAAGTAGATACGACGGAGACGTATCAACTCCCCCAAGCTTAAACCTTTGCTTGTCCTCAAGCAATTCAGTTGATAAACTGAAAGTGATAAAGAAAAACTTTTACAAACTCTGTTTGCTCTTGTTGTTGTAAATATGTAAAGCCAGCATTCAAATTTTCAGCAAAGATTATGAATAACCATATTCACAATAACACTTAGGTCTCATGTTTACTCATGTCAATGGCATAATCAACTAGCGAGCAATAATAATAAATCTCGGATGACAACACCTTCTCAAAACAATCATAATATGATATAACAAGATGGTATCTCGCTAGCCCTTTGTGAGACCGCAAAACATAAATGCAGAGCGCCTTTAAAGATCAAGGACCGACTAGATATTGTAATTCATGGTAAAAGAGATCCAATCATAGTCATACCCAATATAAATTAACAGTAATGAATGCAAATGACAGCAGTGCTCTCCAGCTGGTGCTTTTTAATAAGAGGGTGATGACTCAACATAAAAGTAAATAGATAGCCCCTTCACAGAGGGAAGCAGGGATTTGTAGAGGTGCCAGAGCTCGGTTTTGAAATAGAGATAAATAATATTTTGAGCGGTATACTTTCATTGTCAACATAACAACCAAGAGATGGCGATATCTTCCATGATACACACATTATAGGAGGTTCCCAAACAGAATGGTAAAGTTTATACTCCCCCTCCACCAACAAGCATCAATCCATGGCTTGCTCGAAACAACGAGTGCCTCCAACTAACAACAGTCCCGGGGGAGTTTTCTTTGCAATTATTTTGATTTGATTTGCATAAAGCATGGGACTTGGCATCCCGGTGACCAGCCATTTTCTCGTGAGTGAGGAGCGGAGTCCACTCCTCTTGAGAATAACCCGCCTAGCATGGAAGATACAGACAGCCCTAGTTGATACATGAGCTATTCGAGCATACAAAACAGAATTTCATTTGAAGGTTTAGAGTTTGGCACATACAAATTTACTTGGAACGGCAGGCAGATACCGCATATAGGAAGGTATAGTGGACTCGTATGGAATAACTTTGGGGTTTAAGGGATTGGATGCACAAGCAGTATTCCCGCTTAGTACAAATGGAGGCTAGCAAAAGACTGGGAAGCGACCAACTAGAGAGCGACAACAGTCATGAACATGCATTAAAATTAATAAACATTGAGTGCAAGCATGAGTAGGATATAATCCACTATGAACATAAATATCATGAAGGCTATGTTGATTTGTTTCAACTACATGCGTGAACATGTGCCAAGTCAAGTCACTCGAATCGTTCAAAGGAGGATACCACCCTATTATACCACATCACAACCATTTTAATAGCATGTTGGCACGCAAGGTAAACCATTATAAACTTCTAGCTAATTAAGCATGGCATAAGCAACTATAATCTCTAATTGTCATTGCAAACATCTTTATTCATAATAGGCTGAATCAGGAACGATGAACTAATCATATTTACAAAAACAAGAGAGGTCGAGTTCATACCAGCTTCTCTCATCTCAATCAGTCCATCATATATCTTCATAATTGCCTTTCACTTGCACGACCGAACGATGTGAATAATAATAATAGTGCACGTGCATTGAACTAAGCTGGAATCTGCGAGTATTCAATAAACAGGAGAAGACAAGGCAATATGGGCTCTTGGTTAAATCAACAATAATGCATATAAGAGCCACTTCAACAATTTCATTATGGTCTTCTCGTATCGACCCCCAAAGGAAAAAAGGAAGTAAAAACTATTTACACGGGAAAGCTCCCAACAAGCAAAAGAAGAACAGGAAATATTTTTGGGTTTTCTTAAGGTTTTTCAAACACACAAGAAGAAAGCAAGAAAAAAAATAAACTAGCATGGATAATACAATGAAAGAGTATGAGCACCAACAACTAGCAATGAGTGTGTGAACATAAATGTAATGTCGGTGAGAAATACGTACTCCCGCAAGCTTAGGCTTTTGGCCTAAGTTGGTCTATGGCCACGGCTGGCCTGGCGGATATCCAAAGTTATAGTTGGTGTCGTACTGAGATGAAGCCTCGGGTTGCCACTGGTTGGCAACCTCCTCTGGATCCCACTAGTAAACAGACTGTCGTGAAGGAACAAATTGTGGTTCCGGATCTGGCTCTGTAGCGGGTGTGGGGTTTCGGTAGGCGTGAATGGCCTCCAGCGGAACAAGGTACTTGCTGTTCGCGTTGGTCGCGGAGGAAGCCGGTGAGTCCTCCGCGGTGCGAGGGAGATTATACTTGGGCCTCTCTTCTTCTTCACTTTGCTTATCCTTCGAGCTTCGACTCGAAGAACCCCTCAAAAATCTCTTCATCATTTTCTGAAAATTTCTGAAATTTCTAGTGACTTCAAATAAAAGTGAACCAAACTCAACAAAATTGATAGCAACTACTCCTACAAGTGCCTAGAGACTATATCATGCATTAGAACTACTTGGGACCGTATAAATTTGACATGCAAGCTCAAGAACATGGTCACCTAGGCAGCAAAAATTTGCAATGAATAAGGCACTAGAACAAAAACTAATTGGACCATTGTTGGAGTCACATACCAAGGAACAATCCCCCAAAGTAGTTTTGTGAGAGGTGCTTTGAGCAAGGAGATCGAAAATCGCAGCAAAATGAGCTAGAACTCGTGCTTGAGCTGGTTGGTGATTTTTTTGGGAGGAAGAAGGAGTGTGTGGCTGCAGGAATAAGTGGAGGGGAGCCACCATGGGCCCACGAGGCAGGGGGGCGCGCCATGTAGGGGTGGGCGCGCCCTGGACCCTCGTGGCCAGGTGCTTGCTCCACCTGCTGTGTTCTCAGTGCCAGATATTCTCAATTATTCCAGAAAAAATCATATTCTAATTTCGGGGCATTTGGAGAACTTTTATTTTTGGGGTAATTTTTTTATTGCACGGATAAATCAGAAAACTGACAGAAAATACTATTTTTACTTTATTCAATCTAAATAACAGAAAGTAAAAGAAGGGTACAGAGAGTTGTGCTTTGTAACTTCATCCATCTCATGCTCATCAAAAGGAATCGACTAACAAGGTTGATCAAGTCTTGTTAACAAACTCATTCCGAATTGCATGAAACCGGAGAATTTTTTAATAGCACTAAGTTACCTCAACGGGGATATGCACGTCCCCAATAATAAGAATATCATATCTCTTTTTGACAATAGGAAGAGGAAATTCAAAACCTCCAAAAATAATCGATGGAATTTTTCCAATAGAATTTATACTATGAACTTGAGGTTGTTTCCTCGGAAAGTGCACCGTATGCTCATTGCCATTAACATGAAAAGTAACATTGCCTTTGTTGCAATCAATAACAGCCCTTGCAGTATTCAAAAAGGGTCTTCCAAGAAATAATAGACATACTATCGTCCTCGGGAATATCAAGAATAACAAAGTCCGTTAAAATAGTAACGTTTGCAACCACAACAGGCACATCCTCACAAATGCCGACAGGTATAACAGTTGATTTATCGGCCATTTGCAAAGATATTTCAGTAGGTGTCAACTTATTCAAATAAAGTCTACGATGTAAAGAGAGAGGCATAACACTAACACCGGCCCCAAGATCACATAAAGCAGTTCTAACATAGTTTCTTTTAATGGAGCATGGTATAGTGGGTACTCCTGGATCTCCTAACTTCTTTGGTATTCCACCCTTAAAAGTATAATTAGCAAGCATGGTGGAAATTTTAGCTTCCGGTATCTTTCTTTTATTAGTAACAATTTCTTTCATATACTTAGCATACAAATTCATTTTGAGCATATCAGTTAAACGCATACGCAGAAGATAGGTCTAATCATTTCAGCAAAGTGCTCAAAGTCCTCATCATCCTTTTTCTTGGATGGTTTAGGAGGAAAAGGCATGGGTTTCTGAACCCATGGTTCTCTTTCCTTACCGTGCTTCCTAGCAACAAAGTCTCTCTTATCATAACGTTGATTCTTTGATTGTGGGTTATCAAGATCAACAGCAGGTTCCATTTCTACATCATTATCATTACTAGGTTGAGCATCGACATGAACATTATCATTAACATTATCACTAGGTTCATGTTCATTACCAGATTGTGTTTCAGCATCAGAAATAGAAATATCATTGGGATTCTCAGGTGTGTCAACAACAGGTTCACTAGAAGCATGCAAAGTCCTATCATTTTTCTTTTTCTTCTTCTTAGATGGACTAGGTGCATCAACAGTATTTCTCTGAGAATCCTGCTCAATTCTCTTAGGGTGACCTTCAGGATACAAAGGTTCCTGAGTCATTTTACCAGTTCTAGTAGCCACTCTAACAGAAAAATTATTGTTCTTACTATTCAATTCATTGAGCAAATCATTCTGAGCTTTAAGTACTTGTTCTACTTGAGTGGTAACCATAGAAGGATGTTTGCTAATGAGTTTAAGTTCACCTTTAACTCTAGACATATAATCACCCAAATGTTCAATCATATAAGCATTGTGTTTTAATTGTCTACCAACATAAGCATTGAAGTTTTCTTGTTTGACAATAAAATTATCAAACTCATCTAAGCATTGGCTAGCAGACTTATAACGAGGAATATCACCTTCATCAAATCTATAAAGAGAATTTACCTTTACTACCTGTGTCGGGTTATCAAGACCATGTGTTTCTTCAATAGGTGATGAATTAAGACCATATATTTCTTCAACAGGCGGTAAATTAAGACCATGTATTTCTTCAATAGGAGGTAAATTCTTAACATCTTCAGCTTTAATACCCTTTTCTTTCATAGATTTCTTTGCCTCTTGCATATCTTCGGGACTGAGAAATAGAACACCCCTTTTCTTCGGAGTTGGCTTAGGAGTTGGTTCAGGAAGTGTCCAATTATTTTCATTTGTCAACATATTATTCAATAGAATTTCAGCTTGATCAACAGTTCTTTCCCTGAAAACACAACCAGCACAACTATCCAGGTGGTCTCTGGAAGCATCGGTTAGTCCATTATAAAAGATATCAAGTATTTCATTTTTCTTAAGAGGATGATCAGGCAAAGCATTAAGTAATTGGAGAAGCCTCCCCCAAGCTTGTGGGAGACTCTCTTCTTCAATTTGCACAAAATTATATATTTCCCTTAAAGCAGCTTGTTTCTTATGAGCAAGGAAATATTTAGCAGAGAAGTAATAAATCATATCATGGGGACTACGCACACAACCAAGATCAAGAGAGTTAAACCATATCTTAGCATCACCTTTTAATGAGAACGGAAATATTTTAAGGATATAGTAATAGCGAGTTTTCTCATGATTAGTGAACAGGGTGGCTATATCATTTAATTTAGTAAGATGTGACACAACAGTTTCAGATTCATAGCCATAGAAAGGATCAGATTCAACCAAAGTAATTATATCAGGGCCGAAAGAGAATTCATAATCCTTATCAGTAACAAAGATAGGTGAAGTAGCATAAGCAGGATCATATTTCATTCTAGCATTCAGAGTTTTTTGTTTTAGCTTATCTAATAATTTCTTAAGATCACTTCTATCATTGCAAGCAAGAAAGTCTCTAGCAGTTTCTTCATCCATAACATAGCCCTCAGGCACAACAGGCAATTCATATCTAGGGGGAGAATCTTCATCATCACTTTCATCAATATTATAAGTTTCAATAATTTCATTCTCTCTAGCCCTAGCAAGTTGTTCATCAAGAAATTCACCAAGTGGCATAGTAATATCAAGCATAGAAGTAGTTTCATCATAAGTATCATGCATAACAGAAGTGGCATCATCAATAACATGCGACATATCAGAATTAATAGCAGAAGCAGGTTTAGGTGTCGCAAGCTTACTCAAAACAGAAGGTGAATCAAGTGCAGAGCTAGATGGCAGTTCCTTACCTCCCCTCGTAGTTGAGGGATAAATCTTGGTTTTCTCGTCTTTCAAGTTCCTCATAGTGATCAGCAGATATAAATCCCAAGTGACTCAAGGAATAGAGCTATGCTCCCCGGTAATGGCACCAGAAAATAGTCTTGATAACCCACAAGTATAGGGGATCGCAACAGTTTTCGAGGGTAGAGTATTCAACCCAAATTTATTGTTTCGACACAAGGGGAGCCAAAGAATATTCTCAAGTATTAGCAGTTGAGTTGTCAATTCAACCACACCTGAATAAATTAATATCTGCAACAAAGTATTTAGTAGCAAAGTAATATGGAACTAACGGTAACGGTAGCAAAAGTAATATTTTTGGGTTTTGTAGTGATTGTAACAGTAGCAACGGAAAAGTAAATAAGCAAAGAGCAATATATGAAAAGCTCGTAGGCATTGGATCGGTGATGGAGAATTATGCCGGATGCGGTTCATCATGTAACAGTCATAACATAGGGTGACACATAACTAGCTCCAATTCATCAATGTAATGTTTTTTTGAACCACTAAACAGTAGGAGAGGCTCCTACTGCTAATTAAATAAAAGAATCAGCAACTGTACATGAGTGTTATGTTACAAATCCATCCCACTTTGTGGGTGGAAGGGAGGGGGGTGGAGCTACACTTAGATCTTTATTACAAGGTTTGCAAAAAGGAAAGTAAGAAGGGTTTATTCTGATCTCCCACCCTATAGGTAAGGAGAGCTAGGTCTTCTTTCAATCTAGAGAGCCAGGAGCTTGTGGATGGGGTTATGCCTCGAAAGTGTTTATTGTTCCTTTATTTCCAAATGATCCAAGCAGATTGAAGGAGAATCTCCACAAATAAGGGTCTGTTCCAAGAAGTTTTAGCAGATTCCACCCAGTCCAACCTATTGCCTTGAGTGGTCCCTTGCATTCCAATTTTGGCCCAACAATGCAAGCTAAAGGGACATTCAAAGAATAGGTGCTCCACTGTTTCATCATTGCATGTAGGGCAAAGCAGGCAGCCGAAAGTGTTACCAATGTTATAATGTTTGCGTTTTAACATGTTTCTGGTGTTCAGCCTGTCCGAAAGTAGGAGCCACCCAAAAACTTTGAGTTTCATCGTGGTTTTTGACTTCCATAGCCATGAAAATGCAGGGTGAGCTTGGATGTCTCTGAAGTCGAAATCATAAAATTTGTTGGCCGTGTAGAAGTTGGAACCCCAGGTGTAGATCCATTCATCATGTATTAGTTGATCTTCGAGCTGAACGTCTGAGGTCAAGTGCTGTAAGTCTCTGGTTTCGGCGTTTGCCTGCTCAGACAGAGGCAGGTGAAACGTTTCTTGCAAACTGGTGGTTCCCAGAAACGCAGCAACAGAGATGTCTTCATCCTTTGCAAAAGAGAAGGCGCGTGGGTGGGTTTCAGCCAGGATTTGACCCATCCACATATCTTTCCAGAAGACCGTGGTTGCACCATTATTCACATTCACCTGGGTGATTCCTCTATACATAGGCATTAACTTTGAAACGTCCCGCCACCAGAAGGAACCACAAAGATCGGTTGCATGGGGTATCCGGGAGGTGTAATAAGAGTTCCAAATCAGCTCCACCCAGGGTAGATCGCAATGATTGTAAAACTTATGAAGGAACTTGAGTAGAAGGGCCTCATTCTGGATTTTAAGATTTAGAACCCCAAGACCACCGCATCTTTTTGGCTTGCAGACCATATCCCATGCAGCTAGGGAAGTGCATTTGTCACCTTGATCCGTTTTCTTTGTCCACAGACATTTTCTTCTTATCTTGTCCAAAAGTTCAACAATTCCAGCTGGAAGCTTGAGTGTGCACATAGCGAAAATGAGCAGGGAGGTAATAACTGAGTTGAGCAGGGATAGCTTGCCACCGTAGGATATCATATTCAGTGTGTCAGATAACCTCCTTTCCAGCCGACAAACCAGAGGCATGAGATCGTGCATGGAAGGTTTAGTAGTCCCCATGGGGAGGCCGAGGTACGTAAATGGCATCTTTCCCACCACACATCCAAAAATATGCGCCAGGTTGTTGTAAAGCGTTTCATCACAGTTGATCGGGACAAGTGTGGATTTGTGGAAGTTTACTTTTAAGCCAATAGAAGTGGCATACTCGGTCAGAATGCCTTTGATGATTGTAGCCTGAGTGGGACAAGCCGGCATTGCAAGGATCGTGTCGTCCGTGTATTGAATAACAGGGTATTCAGTTTGGGTAGTGCATGGGAAGGGTAACTTGATGAGGTCTCGAGCAAATGCGTCATTAATTGCAGCTTGTAGCAGATCCGCGACTAGGACAAAAATGAGGGGGGACAAAGGGTCATCTTGGCGAACACCACATTTGCAATGAAACTGTCTCCCGGGTATGCCATTAAGTAAGACAGCTGACTTTCCCGAGGCAAAGATGCACTTAATCCATCCAAGCCACTTTTCATTAAATTCCATGTGGCACATGACCTCAATCATGGCATCATGATCAATGGTGTCGAAGGCCTTAGCAAAATCCAGTTTAAGTAGTATGATCTCTTTCTTGGAGACTTGGCCATGATAGATGTATTCGAAGGCCCAGGCTAGACAGTCTTGGATCGTGCGCCCCTTGAGGAAACCTTATTGATTGCAGTGCACAATTTTGAGGATGATTCGTTGCAGTCGGTTAGCCAGCAGTTTAGTTATTACCTTAAGACAGCAATTAAGTAGAGTGATCGGTCTGTATTCATTAATTGTTGAAGGCGCATTAACTTTTGGAATGAGAGTGATTAGGCCTTCATTGATGCTCTCTAGGTTCAGATTACCCTCAAAGAACTGGTTGCAAACCTTGTAAAAGTCCTCCTTGATCACCTCCCAGCAAGTTTTAAGGAATATACCTGTAAATCCATCAGGGCCCGGAGCCCGATCGGCCGGCATCGTTTTGATCACATGGTCTATCTCTGCCACTGTGAAAGGTATGGTGAGTTCATCAAGGCCATCAATTTTTTTTGATGAGTCTAGGCAAGTCAAACTTCATGTCATGCTTGGTTTTAGTGCCGAGTCGATCCTTGAAGGTCTGAAAGATGATGGCCTCTTTGGTTGCGTGGTCCTCCGCACAAAAACCAGAATCAGTGGTGAGGGAGGGTATGTTGTTTCTGCGATATCTCTCTGAAGCCATTGCATGAAAAAAATTTGAATTTTCATCACCAAACTGGACCCACCGAATTGTGCAACGCTTCTTCCAGTATTGCCGTTGATATGAGAGAAGCCTGAGTAAATGTTTCTTGAGAATTGCCCTGGAATTGGCTTCTGGTGTTGTGAGATGTCTCTTGTTTTCCAAGCCATCAATTTCAAGCAGAGCCTTATTAGTGTTCTCAATAGCGATGGATAACTTAGAGATGTTCTTGCTCCAGCTTTTGAGGTCGTGTCTTAGGTGTTTAAGCTTTTTGCACAGATTTGACGCCATATTTGTAGAGTGCACAGGTTTGGCCCAGGCCCTCTTGACAATATCTAGAAACCCCGGGTGATGGATCCAATAAGATTCAAATCTGTATGTATTCCGAATATAGTCATACGTGCTTATGGAAAAGAACTTGCATGACATCTTTTGTCCTACCCTCCCGTGGCAGCGGGGTCCTAGCGAAAACTAAGGGATATTAAGGCCTCCTTTTAATAGAGTACCAGACCAAAGCATTAACACATAGTGAATACATGAACTCCTCAAACTACGGTCATCACCGGGAGTGGTCCCGATTATTGTCACTTCGGGGTTGCCGGATCATAACACATAGTAGGTGACTATAGACTTGCAAGATAGGATCAAGAACTCACATATATTCATGAAAACATAATAGGTTCAAATCTGAAATCATGGCACTCGGGCCCTAGTGACAAGCATTAAGCATAGCAAAGTCATAGCAACATCAATCTCAGAACATAGTGGATACTAGGGATCAAACCCTAACAAAACTAACTCGATTACATGATAAATCTCATCCAACCCATCACCGTCCGGCAAGCCTACGACGGAATTACTCACGCACGGCGGTGAGCATCATGAAATTGGTGATGGAGGATGGTTGATGATGACGACGACGACGGATTCCCCTCTCCGGAGCCCCGGACGGACTCCAGATCAGCCCTCCCGAGAGAGTTTAGGGCTTGGTGGCGGCTCCGTATCATAAAACGTGATGAATCCATCTCTCTGATTTTTTTCTCCCCGAACACGAATATACAGAGTTGGAGTTGAGGTCGGTGGAGCTTCAGGGGGCCCACGAGGCAGGGGGCGCACCCTGGGGGGCAGGCACGCCTCCCACCCTCATGGAAAGGGTGTGGGCCCCCTGGCCTTGATTCTTTCGCCATTATTTTTAATTATTTCCAAAAATAATCTCCGTGAAGTTTCAGGTCATTCCGAGAACTTTTGTTTCTGCACAAAGATAACACCATGGCAATTCTGCTGAAAACAGCGTCAGTCCGGGTTAGTTCCATTCAAATCATGCAAGTTAGAGTCAAAAACAAGGGCAAAAGTGTTTGGAAAAGTAGATACGACGGAGACGTATCACCCACTCGGCTAGGTTCGCCAGCAGCCGGCGTGCCGCACACGGCGCGGTCAATCTCGCGCTGGTAGGCTTCAGTGAGGCACCTCATGGCTGCGAGCTTGTTGGCGCTATCGAGGAGCAAAATGCAGAATGACTCCAGCGTTGCTCCATCGGCATCTGCTGCCACGGCCACGGACAGACCCACTCGGCTAGGTTCGCCAGCAGCAGGCATGCCCACACGGCACGGTCAATCTCGCGCTGGAAGGCTTTAATTAGGCGCCTCATGGCTGCCAGCTTGTTGGTGCTATCGAGGAGCGAAATGCAGAATGACTCCAGCGTCGCTCCATCGGCATCTGCTGCCATGGCCACGGACAGACCACGCATTGCTGCCTGCAGCGGGTCCTGGCCGGCCCCGTCAGAGGCTCCATCGTGGCTGATGACCAGCACCTCCGTGATGGTGCTAGTGCTGGCGCTGCTGACCGCAGGAGGGAGAGGGTCGTTGATGATCACCACGTCGCCAGGGAAGGCATCAGTGGACGCCGCGTCGGAGTCGATGAGCAACTCGACGGGTGGGTCGGTGGAGCCAACAGACTCCAGGTCGGATGCGTGCTCATTGGCGATGCAAAGCTTGCCGAGGAGGTCGACGAGGCAGTTCTCGGAGCTGGCCGGTCCCGAACCGGGTGCGGGCTCGTCAGAGAGGCGGATCCCGCCGATGAGATCAGCGAGGCAACTTGCGGCGCAAGCGGCTTCTGCACCGCGAAGCACATCGACTCAAACACCATCGGGTGTGCCGGGCTGGCTGCGCTCGCCAGGAAGAAAAAGGGTTCCCATCCAGAACGTGTTTCCGGACGATGGTGCACTTTGCCCCACGGTAGGCGCCAAATGTCGGGGATATCTAGCGACATATGTCAGGGGTGTCTTATCATGGATGGGGGCAGGAGTACGTCGTCGGGCTCTAGAAGCGGGAGTGAGCGAGATCTCGAATGCCTACGAGTCTTACCCAGGTTCGGGGCTCTCCGAGGAGATAACACCCCTAGTCCTGCTCTGCGGGGTCTCCGCATGATGACCATCGTCAATAGAGTAGCTACAAGGTTGCTCCTTGAGCTGTTTCGGCTAGAGGAGGAAGAAGGGCAAGGCTATCTCTATCTCCTCTCTCTATGAATGTGTGTATGATGGCTGGGGTTCTGAACCCTTTGCATGGGTGAGCCTGGGGGGTTTATATAGGCCTACCCCCTAGGGGTACAATGGTAATCCGGCCGGCTGTAGGACCCGACCGTCAGTGTCTATGGGCGCCGGCTTCTCCGCCGGCTGCCGAAGTCAGCCGACAGGTAGGGCGCGCCGCCTGCGGGCCATGCTGGTCTCTGTAGCCCCGCTCTTGATGACAGAGGCTTTGTCGGGGGGCGCATGGCTACAATCCCGCCGCCTGGCGGGCGCTCACTGTAGTCACGCTCCATCTCATCAGATTAATGGGGCGTGGACTCCGAGGGGAGGGAGGGCCGCCTACTAGGAGTCGGCCCGCCCTTGAGCCTGCCTGCTCGGGGTTCGCCTTCTTCTCGTGGTTCGCGGATAGGTAGGGCCCGCCGCCTGCGGGCCGTACCGACCACCCATCGTGGGAGCATGGCTCCCTCTGACGTAGGTGATGTCACGGGCTGTGTGGCAATAGTGCCGCGCCGGGTGAGGGGTGTCCGCTTGGTACACCTGCACTGTGGCCACGTTCCATCCTGGATTTGGGGGTGGCAGGTCGTACTGTAGCCACGCCCCGTCTCGTCGTAGCAAACGGCCGCAAACTTTGAGAGGGCGCGGGGCCGCCTGCTGGATGCCGGCCCTTTGGGGCCGCCTGTTGGGAGCACGCCATCTTCTAGCAGCCGACCCGTTGAACCAGCCGGCCCAAGCAGCCGGCCTTTTGCTTGGAAGGCGTGAGGGGCGCAGCTAGCCCCAATATCTTAAAATACCATAGGGTGCTGATGAGGCTACCCGTGGTCAATTTCTCCGACACCGGAGGACCAAACTGGAGCTGCCAAGGAGGCCATGATCCAGGCAAGCCTGATGATGGAGAGGATGAAGGTGGTGTATGAGAATAGCAAGGCTGCTTATGACGCCAGTTTTGCCCTTCAGACCAACGTCCGAGTAAATGGGATTGTAAGTTGATTTTCGATTGCCTTTCAGCTAGACTTTTGATCTGTTAGGATATGCTATCTGGAAACTGCTGCTTTATTGTTCGTAAGATGTCCGTGGATGAGCGGTTTGGAACCTTTAATGTGCATCTATCATGGGTATGTGCCTTGCATCTGTACACCCACTGGGTGTTTTCTCTTAGCTGTGTAGCTCTTCCACTCGAGTTAGACAGATCGTGTCGAGTGGGATCTTGGTCCAGTGGGGGCACGCTGAGTGCACCCACTGGGTCTAGTCCCCGAGATCACCGTCGAATTTTTGATTCGGCGGGGGTCTGTATAGAATATGTTTATTTATAGCACTTCCTCTCGAACTGGACATGTCGTGGCGAGTGGGAACTGATCCAGTGGGGGCACGCTAAGTGCACCCACTGGGTGTAGTCCCCGAGACCGCTGTCGACTGCGGGCAGTCGGCAGTGGTCTGAGAACAAATGATGATGATGTTTTTTTGGGCCGGGCAGACCACACCTAGTGGGAAATCGAACCAGTGGGGGCATGCTGAGTGCGCCCACTTAGTGTAGTCCCCGAGGCCGCCGTCGAATGTTTGATTCGGCGGTGGTCTTAGAACTCTTTTGCAATGGCAATCTGAACTTGCTCTCTGTTACTCAGAAGTAACTGGTCTTTCTTTCCGTTGACTGATTTGTCTTTTTGTCGATTGCAGAAATCTTGTGAACTTGGGACCCAGTATGCTACTTTGGAGAAGGAGAAGATCCAACTCAATCTTGACCTGGATCTCGCCAATGAAAATCTGAAGAAGGCTCAAGACGAAGTGGCAACCATGGGAGGTAACCACCTGTTGACTGTATGCTTTGTTATTTCATCTTTTCCATCTTTTGAACCGAGTGATTCCACTCGAACAGATGTGCATAGTGAAAACCATCAACTCTAGGCTCGACTGAGGAATGTTATTTCTTTATACAAAATGAAGCGGGCCTTGGAGCAGAAGGACACTAATCTTGCTGGGGCGCAGAAGCTGGTGCGTGAGAAGACCAAACTAGCTGACCGGAAGCTAGCTTCATTCGGCAAATTGGAGGAGGAGAATGCGAAACTGAAGACTATTGTTGATGAGTCAAAGAAAAAAGCTGCCCAGCTGAAGGAGGAGAAGGTGACCCTGGCCGACAAGGCGGATGTACTCACTCGGAAGAGGAATGAATTGGAGGCTCATATGGGAGGTCTTGCCAAGAAGATGTTCCTCATGCTCGAAGGTATTTTTCCTCATCCGACTGGATCAAAAAACTTCTTCATAGTGTGGCCATCAATTCATTACTTTTCTCTCCGTGCAGAATTCTGTCAGAATTTCGAGGAGGAAACTGGGCGGATTGAAACGAGACTGGACCCCATCAACTCTCCTGTCAAAGTTGAAGCTGCCATGAATGTGTTGCGACTGGAATCTCGCCTCGCCAGTGTCTTGGACTATATTGCTCGGCTGAAGGTTACCCTGTCGCGGACAGACAAGGAGCTTTGGCCAGAAGATGTGCTTCAGAATGACCCCGAGTCACTGATGACTAAACCCAATGAAGTCCCTGACCGAGTGCAAGCATGGAAAAACTCTGCTGCTCATTGTGGTGCTGACGTGGCTCTATCACTCGTCTGTGTTCACTGCAAGGACACCAAGGAAGAAAAACTGAAAGCTCTTCAGGTGGCAAATACCAAGAAGCTTCAGTTTCAGTCTTTCATGGAGACTTTCATTCAGCCACTTGAAGGAAGTATGCCCTAGAGACAATAATAAGGTTGTTATTTATATTTCCTTGTGTCATGATAAATATCTATTATTCATGCTAGAATTGTATTAACCAGAAACTTGATACATGTGTGAATACATAGACAAAACAAAGTGTCCCTAGTATGCCTTTACTAGACTAGCTCGTTAATCAAAGATGGTTAAGTTTCCTGACCATAGACATGTGTTGTCATTTGATGAACGGGATCACATCATTAGGAGAATGATGTGATGGACAAGACCCATCCATTAGCTTAGCATAATGATCGTTAAGTTTTATTGCTACTGCTTTCTTCATGACTTATACATATTCCTTTGACTATGAGATTATGCAACTCCCGAATACCGGAGGAATACCTTGTGTGCTATCAAACGTCACAACGTAAATGGGTGATTATGAAGATGCTCTACAGGTATCTCCGAAGGTGTTTTGTTGGGCTGGCATAGATTGAGATTAGGATTTGTCACTCCGAGTATCGAAGAGGTATCTCTTGGCCATCTCGGTAATGCACATCATTACAAGCCTTGCAAGCAATGTGACTAATGAGTTAGTTACGGGATAATGCACTACGGAACGAGTAAAGAGACTTGCTAGTAACGAGATTGAACTAGGTATGTGGATACCAACGATCGAATCTCGGGCAAGTAACATACCGATGACAAAGGGAATAACATATGTTGTCATAATGGTTCGATCGATAAAGATCTTCGTAGAATATGTGGGAGCCAATATGAGCATCCAGGTTCCGCTATTGGTTATTGACCGGAGAGGTGTGTCGGTCATGTCTACATAATTCCCGAACCCGTAGGGTCCGCATGCTTAACGTTCGATGCCTTGGATGATTTGTATTATGAGTTATGTGTTTTGGTGACCGAAGTTTGTTTTGGACATCACGAGGAGTCTCGAAAAATTCGAGAGGTAAAGATTGATATATTGGATGATGGTATTCGGACACCGGAATGGTTTCGGAGTAGTTCGGGTATTTTTCGGAGTACCGGGAGGTTACCGGAACTCCCCGGGGAAGTATTGGGCCTACCTGGGCCATAGGGGAGAGAGAGAGGAGCCCGCAAGGGGTGGCGCGCGCCCCCCTCCAAGGGAATCCAAATTGGACAAGGAGGAGGGGGCGCAGCCCCCTTTCCCTTTCCCTCTCCCTCTCCCTCTCCCTTCCCTCTTTCCCCTCCATGAGAAAGGAAAAAAAGGGGGGCCAAATCCTACTAGGAGTGGAGTCCTAGTAGGACTCCCCACCCTTGGCGCACCCTTTGATGGCCGGCCTAGTCCTCCCCTCCTTTATATACGGGGGCAGGGGGCACCCCAAAACACAACAATTATTCTCTCAGCCGTGTGCGGTGCCCCCCTCCACAGTTTACTCCTCCGGTCATAGCGTCGTAGTGCTTAGGCGAAGCCCTGTGCGGATCACATCACCATCACCATCACCACGCCATCGTGTTGATGAAACTCTCCCTCGACCCTCTGCTGGATCAAGAGTTCGAGGGACGTCATCGAGCTGAACGTGTGCTGAACTTGGAGGTGTCGTACGTTTGGTACTTGATCGGTTGGATCGTGAAGACGTTCGACTACATCAACCGCGTTAACCTAACGCTTCTGCTTTCGGTCTACGAGGGTACGTGGACACACTCTCCCCCTCTCGTTGCTATGAATCTCCTAGATAGATCTTGCGTGATTGTAGGAAAAAAATTGAAATTGGATGCTACGTTCCCCAACAGTGGTATCAGAGCCAGGTCTATGCATAGATGATATGCACGAGTAGAACACAAAAAGTTGTGGGCGATGATAGTCATACTACTTACCACCAACGTCTTATTTTGATTGAAGGTATTGTTGGATGAAGCGGCGGACCAACCTTACATGACCGCGTTCATGAGACCGGTTCCATCGACAGACATGCAACTTCTTTTGCATAAAGGTGGGTGGCGGGTGTCTGTTTCTCCAACTTTAGTTGAATCGAATTTGACTACGGCCGGTCCTGGTTGAAGGTTAAAACAGCAAACTTGATGAAACATCGTTGTGGTTTTGATGCGTAGGTAAGAACGGTTCTTACTAGAAGCCCGTAGCAGCCATGTAAAACTTGCAACAACAAAGTAGAGAACGTCTAACTTATTTTTGTAGGGCTTGTATTGATGTGATATGGTCAATACATGATGTGATATACGTTGTTGTATGAGATGATCATGTTTTGTAAAAGTTACCGGCAACTGGCAGGAGCCTTATGGTTGTCACTTTATTGTATGAGATGCACACGCCATGTAATTTATTTACTTTATCACTATGAGTTAGCGATAGTTGTAGAAGCAATAGTTGGCGAGACGACCACGGCGCTACGATGGAGTTCAAGGTGTCAGGCCGGTGACGATGGAGATCATGACGGTGCTTTGGAGATGGAGATCAAAGGCACAAGATGATGATGGCCATATCATGTCACATATTTTGATTGCATGTGATGTTTATCTTTTATGCATCTTATTTTGCTTAGTACGGCGGTAGCATTATAAGATGATCCCTCACTACAATTTCAAGGTATAAGTGTTCTCCCTGAGTATGCACCGTTGCGACAGTTCATCGTGCCGAGACACCACGTGATGATCGGGTGGTGATAAGCTCTACGTTCACATACAACGGGTGCAAGACAGTTTTGCACGTGTAGAATACTCGGGTTAAACTTGACGAGCCTAGCATATGCAGATATGGCCTCGGAACACTGAGACCGAAAGGTCGAACGTGAATCATATAGTAGATATGATCAACATAGAGATGTTCACCATTGAAAACTACCCTCGTGGGTCCCTCGTGGCTCCCCTGACCGACTTCTTTCGCCTATATATATCCATATACCCTAAAAACATCGGAGAGCAGAATAGATCGGGAGTTCCGCCGCCGCAAGCCTCTGTAGCCACCAAAAACCAATCGGGACCTTGTTCCGGCACCCTGCCAGAGGGGGGAACCCTCACCGGTGGCCATCTTCATCATTCCGGCGCTCTCCATGACGAGGAGGGAGTAGTTCACCCTCGGGGCTGAGGGTATGTACCGGTAGCTATGTGTTTGATCTCTCTCTCGTGTTCTTGAGATGGTACGATCTTGATGTACTGCGAGCTTTGCTATTATAGTTGGATCTTATGATGTTTCTTCTCCCCCTCTACTCTCTTGTAATGGATTGAGTTTTCCCTTTGAAGTTATCTTATCGGATTGACTCTTTAAGGATTTGAGAACACTTGATGTATGCCTTGCATGTGCTTATCTGTGGTGACAATGGGATATTCACGTGATCTACTTGATGTATGTTTTGGTGATCAACTTGCGGGTTCCGTAACATTGTGAACTTATGCATAGGGGTTGGCACACGTTTTCGTCTTGACTCTCCGGTAGAAACTTTGGGGCACTCTTTGAAGTACTTTGTGTTGGTTTGAATAGATGAATCTGAGATTGTGTGATGCATATCGTATAATCATACCCATGGATACTTGAGGTGACATTGGAGTATCTAGGTGACATTAGGGTTTTGGTTGATTTGTGTCTTAAGGTGTTATTCTAGTACGAACTCTTGAATAGATCGATCAGAAAGAATAACTTTGAGGTGGTTTCGTACCCTACCATAATCTCTTCGTTTGTTCTCCGCTATTAGTGACTTTGGAGTGACTCTTTGTTGCATGTTGAGGGATAGTTATATGATCCATTTATGTTATTATTGTTGGGAGAACTTGCACTAGTGAAAGTATGAACCCTAGGCCTTGTTTCAACGCATTGCAATACCGTTTGTGCTCACTTTTATCACTTGCTACCTTGTTGTTTTTATATTTTCAGATTACAAAAACCTATATCTACCATCCATATTGCACTTGTATCACCATCTCTTCGCCGAACTAGTGCACCTATACAATTTACCATTGTATTGGGTGTGTTGGTGACACAAGAGACTCTTTGTTATTTGGTTGCAGGGTTGTTTGAGAGAGACCATCTTCATCCTACACCTCCCACGGATTGATAAACCTTAGGTCATCCACATGAGGGAAATTTGCTACTGTCCTACAAACCTCTACACTTGGAGGCCCAACAACGTCTACAAGAAGAAGGTTGCGTAGTAGACATCACGTCCTGACATGCTTGCTCTGCCTCGGCCTCTGAGAAAAGTTCCACTCGGGGTGCATTGTGCAGCAAGTCACTCGGAAGCACGGCTTCATCCCCATACACCATGAAGAAAGGGGTTCGATCAGTCGACCGGTTGGGAGTTGTCCTTAATCCCCACAGAATAGATGGCAACTCAGTCACCCAAGCCCCAGCTGCATGCTTGAGGTCGTGCATCAATCGGAGTTTCAGCTCTTGGAGAATGAAACCATTTTCTCTTTCAGCTTGTCCATTCGACTGCGGGTGCGCAACGGATGCGTAGTCGACCCAAGTGCCTTGGGAAGCGCAGAATGCTCTGAACTCAGCGGAATCATAGTTTGAGCCGTTGTCCGTGATGATGATGTGTGGAACTCCGTATCGGAACACCAATTCTCTGGTAAAACTGATGGTTGTGCTTGAGTCTAAGTTCTTGATAGGTTTTGCTTCAATCCACTTAGTGAACTTGTCGACTGCTACGAGCAAATGAGTGAAACCACTTCTACCAGTTCTTAACGGTCCAATCACGTCCAAACCCCACACAGCGAATGGCCAGCCGAGTGGAATAGTCTTCAAAGCAGACGCTGGTTTGTGGGACATGTTCGAGTAAAACTGGCAACATTCACACTTCTCGACGATCTCTTTTGCCATTTGATTTGCTCACGGCCAGTAGAATCTTGCTCGGTATGCTTTGGCCACGATGGTCCGGGAGGACGCCTGGTGACCACAGGTCCCCGAGTGAATCTCATTCAAGATCAGTCGACCCTCTTCTGGAGAGATACATCGCTGAGCCACACGAGTAACACTTTCTCTGAAAAGTTGCCCACTTATTACTCTGAAAGCTTTGGACCTTCGGACGATCTGTCAGGCCTCAACTTCATCCTCTGGGAGCTCTTGCCTGAGCAGATATGCAAATATGGCACTGTCCAGTCAGGGGTGATTACCAAAACCTCCATGATTAGGTCAACAACTGCTGGCACCTCGACCTCAGTCGGATTAGAAGCACTTATTGGTTGCGGGGACTCCTCTGTAAAGGGGTCTTCTTGCACTGACGGTGTGTGGAGATGCTCCAAGAACACATTACTGGGAATAGGCTTCCGAGTGGAACCTATTTTTGCCAGATCATCAGCCGCTTGATTCTTGAGTCGGGGAATGTGGTGGAGCTCTAACCCTTCAAACTTGTTTTCCAACTTCCTTACTGCATTGCAGTACCCGGTCATGGTAGGGCTCCGGACATCCCATTGTTTCATCACCTGATTAACCACCAAGTCTGAGTCGTCGTATACCATCAGGCGACGGACGCCGAGTGAAATGGCCATACGTAACCCGTAGAGAAGTGCTTCGTACTCTGCTTCATTGTTGGAGAAATCAAAGTGAATCTAAAGAACATAACTGAGTTTGTCGCCTCTTGGGGACGCCAGGACCACTCCGGCACCAGAAGCATTTAACATCTTGGATCCATCAAAGAACATGGTCCAGTGTTCCGAGTGAACTTGAGTCGGCTGCTGCTGCTCAATCCACTCAGCCAGGAAATATGCGATTGCTTTAGACTTAATTACCTTTTTTGCTTCAAACGTGATATCCAGAGGGAGAAGCTCTATTGCCCACTTATCCACTCGACTGGTTGCATCTTGATTGTTCAAAATTTCTGACAATGGAGTGTCGCTGGCGACTGAAACCGAGTGGTGTGCGAAGTAATGTGCGACTTTCTTCGTGGTCAAATAAATTCGGACAGCCAGGAAATATTCGAGAGGTAAAGATTGATATATTGGATGATGGTATTCGGACACCGGAATTGTTTCGGAGTAGTTCGGATATTTTTCGGAGTACCGGGAGGTTACCAGAACTCCCCGGGGAAGTATTGGGCCTACATGGGCCATAGGGGAGAGAGAGAGGAGCCCGCAAGGGGTGGCACACGCGCCCCCCTCCAAGGGAATCCAAATTGGACAAGGAGGAGGGGGCGCAGCCCCCTTTCCCTTTCCCTCTCCCTCTCCCTTCCCTCTTTCCCCTCCATGAGAAAGGAAAATAAAGGGGGGCCGAATCCTACTAGGAGTGGAGTCCTAGTAGGACTCCCCACCCTTGGCGCACCCTTTGATGGCCGGCCTACTCCTCCCCTCCTTTATATACGGGGGCAGGGGGCACCCCAAAACACAACAATTATTCTCTTAGCCGTGTGCGGTGCCCCCCCTCCACAGTTTACTCCTCCGATCATAGCATCATAGTGCTTAGGCGAAGCCCTGTGCGGATCACATCACCATCACCGTCACCACGCCATCGTGCTGATGATACTCTCCCTCGACCCTCTGCTGGATCAAGAGTTCGAGGGACGTCATCGAGCTGAACTTGTGCTGAACTCGGAGGTGTCGTACGTTTGGTACTTGATCGGTTGGATCGTGAAGACGTTCGACTACATCAACCGCGTTAACCTAACGCTTCTGCTTTCGGTCTACGAGGGTACGTGGACACACTCTCCCCCTCTCGTTGCTATGAATCTCCTAGATAGATCTTGCGTGATCGTAGGAAAAAATTTGAAATTGGATGCTACGTTCCCCAACAGTGGTATCAGAGCCAGGTCTATGCATAGATAATATGCACGAGTAGAACACAAAACGTTGTGGGCGATGATAGTCACACTGCTTACCACCAACGTCTTATTTTGATTTGACGGTATTGTTGGATGAAGCGGCCCGGACCAACCTTACATGACCGCGTTCATGAGACCGGTTCCATCGACAGACATGCAACTTGTTTTGCATAAAGGTGGGTGGCGGGTGTCTGTTTCTCCAACTTTAGTTGAATCGAATTTGACTACGGCCGGTCCTTGTTGAAGGTTAAAACAGCAAACTTGATGTAACATCGTTGTGGTTTTGATGCGTAGGTAAGAACGGTTCTTACTAGAAGCCCGTAACAGCCTTGTAAAACTTGCAACAACAAAGTAGAGAACGTCTAACTTATTTTTGTAGGGCTTGTATTGATGTGATATGGTCAATACATGATGTGATATACGTTGTTGTATGAGATGATCATGTTTTGTAAAAGTTATCGGCAACTGGCAGGAGCCTTATGGTTGTCACTTTATTGTATGAGATGCACACGCCATGTAATTTATTTACTTTATCACTATGAGTTAGCGATAGTTGTAGAAGCAATAGTTGGCGAGACGACCACGACGCTACGATGGAGATCAAGGTGTCAGGCCGGTGACGATGGAGATCATGACGGTGCTTTGGAGATGGAGATCAAAGGCACAAGATGATGATGGCCATATCATGTCACATATTTTGATTGCATGTGATGTTTATCTTTTATGCATCTTATTTTGCTTAGTACGGCGGTAGCATTATAAGATGATCCCTCGCTACAATTTCAAGGTATAAGTGTTCTCCCTGAGTATGCACCGTTGCGACAGTTCATCGTGCCGAGACACCACGTGATGATCGGGTGGTGATAAGCTCTACGTTCACATACAACGGGTGCAAGACAGTTTTGCACGTGTAGAATACTCGAGTTAAACTTGACGAGCCTTGCATATGCAGATATGGCCTCGGAACACTGAGACCGAAAGGTCGAACGTGAATCATATAGTAGATATGATCAACATAGAGATGTTCACCATTGAAAACTACTTCATCCCATGTGATGATCGGACATGGTTTAGTTGATTTGGATCACGTGATCATTTAGATGACTCGAGGGATGTCTATCTAAGTGGGAGTTCTTAAGTAATATGATTAATTGAACTTTAATTTATCATGAACTTAGTCCTGATAGTTTTTGCATATCTATGTTGTAGATCAATGGCCCGTGCCGCCGTTCCCTTGAATTTTAATGCGTTCCTAGAGAAAGCTAAGTTGAAAGATGATCGCAGCAACTACACGGACTGGGTCTCTAACTTGAGTATTATCCTCATTGCTGCACTGAAGAATTATGTCCTTGATGCACCGCTAGGTGAAAGGCCTGCTGCAGGAGCAAATGCTGATGTTATGAACGTCTGGCAAGCTAGATCTGATGACTACTCGATAGTTCAGTGTGCCATGCTTTACGGCTTAGAATCGGGACTTCAAAGACGTTTTGAATGTCATGGAGCATATGAGATGTTTCAGGAGTTGAAGTTAATATTTCAAGCAAATGCCCGAGTTGAGAGATATGAAGTCTCCAATAAGTTCTTTCAGTGAACACATACTCAGAATGTCTGGTTACCATAACCACTTGACTCAGCTGGGAGTTCATCTTCTGGATGATAGTGTTATTGACAGAGTTCTTCAATCACTGCCACCAAGTTATAAAGGCTTCATGATGAACTATAATATGCAAGGGATGGAGAAGACTATTCCCGAGCTCTTCGCAATGCTCAAAACTGCGGAGGTAGAAATCAAGAAGGAGCATCAAGTGTTGATGGTTAACAAGACCACTAGTTTCAAGAAAAATGGCAAAGGAAAGAAGGGGAACTTCAAGAAGAATGGCAAGCAAGTTGTCACTCCCGGGAAGAAGCCCAAGTCTGGACCTAAGCCTGAAACTGAGTGATTCTACTTCAAAGGGATTGGTCACTGGAAGAGGAACTGCCCCAAGTATTTGGCAGATAAGAAGGATGACAAAGTGAACAAAGGTATATTTGATATACATGTTATTGATATGTACCTTACTAATGCTCGTAGTAGTGCCTGGTATTTCATACCGGTACGGTTGCTCATATTGTAACTTGAAACAGGGGCTACGGATTAAACGAAGATTGGCTAAGGACAAGGTGACGATGCGCGTCGGGAATGGTTCCAAGGTCGATGTGATCGCCGTCGGCACGCTACCTCTACATCTACCTTCGGGATTAGTTTTAGACCTGAATAATTGTTATTTTGTGCCAGTGTTGAGCATGAACATTATATCTGGATCTTGTTTGATGCGAGACGGTTATTCATTTAAATCAGAGAATAATGGTTGTTCTATTTATATGAGTAATATCTTTTATAGTCATGCACCCTTGAAGGGTGGTCTATTTTTGTTGAATCTGGATCGTGGTGATGAACATATTCATAATATTGATGCCAAAAGATGCAAAGTTGATAATGATAGTGCAACATATTTGTGGCACTGCCGTTTAGGTCATATTGGTGTAAAGCGCATGAAGAAACTCCATGTAGATGGACTTTTGGAATCACTTGATTATGAATCATTTGATGCTTGCGAACCATGCCTCATTGGCAAGATGACTAAGACTCCGTTCTCCGGAACAATGGAGCGAGCTACTGACTTATTGGAAATAATACATATGGATGTATGCGGTCTGATGAGTGTTGAGGCTCACGGCGGGTATCGTTATTTTCTGACCTTCACAGATGATTTGAGCAGATATGGGTATATCTACTTAATGAAACACAAGTCTGAAACATTTGAAAAGTTCAAAGAATTTCAGAGTGAAGTGGAGAATCATCGTAACAAGAAAATAAAGTTTCTACGATCTGATCGCGAAGGCGAATATTTGAGTTACGAGTTTGGCCTTCATTTAAAACAATGTGCAATAGTTTCACAACTCACGCCACCTGGAACACCACAACGTAATGGTGTGTCTGAACGTCGTAACCGTACTTCATTAGATATGGTGCGATCTATGATGTCTCTTACCGATTTACCACTATCATTTTGGGGTTATGCATTAGAGACAGCTGCATTCACTTTAAATAGGGCACCGTCTAAATCCATTGAGACGACACCGTATGAACTGTGGTTTGGCAAGAAACCTAAGCTATCATTTCTTAAAGTTTGGGGTTGCGATTCTTATGTGAAAAAGCTTCAGCCTGATAAGCTCGAACCCAAATCGGAGAAGTGCGTCTTCATAGGATACCCAAAAGAGACTGTTGGGTACACCTTCTATCACAGATCCGATGGCAAGGTATTTGTTGCTAAAAATGGATCCTTTCTAGAGAAGGAGTTTCTCTCGAAAGAAGTGAGTGGGCGGAAAGTAGAACTTGATGAGGTAATTGTACATTCTCTTGAATTGGAAAGTAGTTCATCACAGAAATCAGTTCCAGTGATGCCTACACCAATTAGTGAGGAAGCTAATGATAATGATCATGAAACTTCAGATCAAGTTACTACCGAACCTCGTAGGTCAACCAGAGCATGTTCCGCACCAGAGTGGTATGGTAATCCTGTTCTGGAAGTCATGTTACTAGCCCATGACGAACCTACGAACTATGAGGAAGCGATGATGAGCCCAGATTCCTCAAAATGGCTTGAGGCCATGAAATCTGAGATGAGATCCATGTATGAGAACAAAGTGTGGACTTTGGTGGACTTGCCCGATGATCGGCAGGCCATAGAGAATAAATGGATCTTCAAGAAGAAGACTGACGCTGATGGTAATGTTACTGTCTACAAAGCTCGACTTGTCGCAAAAGGCTTTCGACAAGTTCAAGGAGTTGACTATGATGAGACCTTCTCACCCGTAGCGATGCTTAAGTCTGTCTGAATCATGTTAGCAATTGTCGCATTTTATGATTATGAAATCTGGCAAATGGATGTCAAAACTGCATTCCTTAATGGATCTTAAAGAAGAGTTGTATATGATGCAACCAGAAGGTTTTGTCGATCCTAAAGGTGCTAACAAAGTGTGCAAGCTCCAGCAATCCATTTATGGACTGGTGCAAGCCGCTCGGAGTTGGAATATACGTTTTGATGAGGTGATCAAAGCATATGGTTTTATACAGACTTTTGGAGAAGCCTGTATTTACAAGAAAGTGAGTGGGAGCTCTGTAGCATTTCTAATATTATATGTGGATGACATATTGTTGATTGGAAATGATATAGAATTTCTCGATAGCATAAAAGGATACTTAAATAAGAGTTTTTCAATAAAAGACCTCGGTGAAGCTGCTTATATATTTGGCATCAAGATCTATAGAGATAGATCAAGATGCTTAATTGGACTTTCACAAAGCACATACCTTGATAAGATTTTTAAGAAGTTCAAAATGGATCAGTCAAAGAAAGGGTTCTTGCCTGCGTTACAAGGTGTGAAGTTGAGTCAGACTCAATGCCCGACCACTACAGAAGATAGAGATAAAATGAAAGTCATTCCCTATGCTTCAGCCATAGGTTCTATCATGTATGATATGTTGTGTACCAGACCTGATGTGTGCCTTGCTATAAGTATAGCAGGGAGGTACCAAAGTAATCCAGGAGTGGATCACTAGATAGCTGTCAAGAACATCCTGAAGTACCTGAAAAGGACTAAGGATATGTTTCTCATTTATGGAGGTGACAAAGAGCTCGTTGTACATGGTTACATCGATGCTAGCTTTGACACTGATCCAGATGACTCTAAGTCACAAACCGGATACGTATTTATATTGAATGGTGGAGATGTGAGTTGGTGCAGTTCCAAGCAGAGCGTCGTGGCGGGATCTACGTCTGAAGCGGAGTACATAACTGCTTCGGAAGCAGCGAATGAAGGAGTCTGGATGAAGGAGTTCATATCCGATCTAGGTGTAATACCTAGTGCATCGGGTCCAATGAAAATCTTTTGTGATAATACTGGAGCAATAGCCTTGGCGAAGGACTCCAGATTTCGCAAAAGAACCAAACACATCAAGAGACGCTTCAACTCCATCCGTGATCAAGTCAAGGAGGGAGACATAGAGATTTGCAAAATACTTACGGATCTGAATGTTGCAGACCCGTTGACTAAGCCTCTTCCACGAGCAAAACATGATCAGCACCAAGACTCCATGGGTGTTAGAATCATTACATTGTAATCTAGATTATTGACTCTTGTGCAAGTGGGAGATTGCAGGGAATATGTCCTAGAGGCAATAATATAGTTGTTATTTATGTTTCCTTATGTCATGATAAATATCTATTATTCATGCTAGAATTGTATTAACCTAAAACTTGATACATGTATGAATACATAGACAAAACAAAGTGTCCCTAGTATGCCTCTAATAGACTAGCTCGTTAATCAAAGATGGTTAAGTTTCCTGACCATAGACATGTGTTGTCATTTGATGAACGGGATCACATCATTAGGAGAATGATGTGATGGACAAGACCCATCCATTAGCTTATCATAATGATCGTTAAGTTTTATTGCTACTGCTTTCTTCATGACTTATACATATTCCTTTGACTATGAGATTATGCAACTCCCGAATACCGGAGGAATACCTTATGTGCTATCAAATGTCACAACGTAAATGGGCGATTATAAAGATGCTCTATAGGTATCTCCGAAGGTGTTTTGTTGGGTTGGCATAGATCGAGATTAGGATTTGTCACTCCAAGTATCGAAGAGGTATCTCAGGGCCCTCTCGGTAATGCACATCATTATAAGCCTTGCAAGAAATGTGACTAATGAGTTAGTTACGGGATGATGCACTACGGAATGAGTAAAGAGACTTGCCGGTAATGATATTGAACTAGGTATGTGGATACCGATGATCGAATCTCGGGCAAGTAACATACCAATGACAAAGGGAATAACATATGTTGTCATAACGGTTCGACCGATAAAGATCTTCGTAGAATATGTGGGAGCCAATATGAGCATCCAGGTTCCGCTATTGGTTATTGACCGGAGGGTGTCTCGGTCATGTCTACATAATTCCCGAACCCGTAGGGTCCTCACGCTTAACGTTCGATGACGATTTGTATTATGAGTTATGTGTTTTGGTGACCGAAGTTTGTTCGGAATCCCGGATGAGATCACGGACATGACGAGGAGTCTTGAAATGCTCGAGAGGTAAATATTGATATATTGGACGATGGTATTCGGACACCGGAATGGTTTCGGAGTAGTTCGGGTATTTTTCGGAGTACCGGGAGGTTACCGGAACCCCCCGGGGAAGTATTGGGACTACATGGGCCATAGGGGAGAGAGAGAGGAGCCCGCAAGGGGTGGCGCGCGCTCCCCTCCAAGGGAGTCCGAATTGGACAAGGAGGGGGCGCGGCCCCCTTTCCCTCTCCCTCTCCCTCTCCCTTCCCTCTTTCCCTCCATGAGAAAGGAAAAAAGGGGGGCCGAATCCTACTTGGGGTGGAGTCCTAGTATGACTCCCCCCCTTGGCGCGCCCTTTCATGGCCGACCTCCTCCTCCCCTCCTTTATATACGGGGGCAGGGGGCACCCCAAAACACAACAGTTATTCTCTTAGCCGTGTGCGGTGCCCCCCTCCACAGTTTACTCCCCCGGTCATAGCGTCGTAGTGCTTAGGCAAAGCCCTGCACAGATCACATCACCATCACCGTCACCATGTAGTCGTGCTGACAAAACTCTCCCTCGACCCTCTGCTAGATCAAGATTTCGAGGGACGTCATTGAGCTGAACGTGTGCTGAACTCGGAGGTGCCGTACGTTCGGTACTTGATCGGTTGGATCGTGAAGACGTTCGTCTACATCAACCGCGTTAACCTAACGCTTCCGCTTTCGGTCTACGAGGGTACATGGACACACTCTCCCCCTCTCATTGCTATGCATCTCCTAGATAGATCTTGCGTGATAGTAGGAATTTTTTGCAATTGCATGCTACGTTCCCCAACACCACTCGCATCGCAGACGGAGTTGACTTGGACACCTTCGTCGAGCCAGCTAGCCCTCCTCCTACCGAGTAAAAAACTTGATGATTTGAATACATTTGCCTCGGAATGCCGAGTGATTATGTAATTGTTAAACTCTTTCGGGCCTAACGCCCGAGTAATTTTGCTCGTGGTTCTGAACCTTGCGGGATTTATCCGAACTTGGTTGTTTAATTTGAATGCAGTTCTCTTGCCTCCAATGTGCTTGGATTTTTTAACTTAGGAGAAGTTGGTTTGCAGCTAAGTCCCCGAGTGGGAGGATTGCTCTCCAATCGGAGTATTTTTTGTAACTTAGGCGAATACGGGGTCGCAGCTAAGCCCCCGTGTGGGAGGATTGCTCTCCACTCGGAGTGTTTTCAAAACATAGGCGAATCTGGTTCGCAGCTAAGCCCCCGAGTGAGAGGGTTGCTCCCCACTCGGAGTATTTTTGAAACTTAGGTGAATCTGGTTCTCAGCTAAGCCTCCGAATGGGAGGATTGCTCTCCACTCGGAGTGTTTTTGAAACTTAGGCGAGTACGGGGTCGCAACTAAGCCTCCGAGTGGGAGGATTGCTCTCCACTCAGAGTGTTTTGAAACTTAGGCGAGTACGGGGTCGCAGCTAAGTCCCCGAGTAGGAGGATTGCTCTCCAGTCATAGTAGTTTTTGAAACTTAGGCAAGTACTGGGTCGCAGCTAAGCCCCCGAGTGGGATGATCGCTCTCCACTCGGAGTAGTTTTTGAAACTTAGGCGAGTACGGGGTAGCAGCTAAGCCCCCGAGTGGGAAGATCGCTCTCCACTCGGAGTGTTTTTGAAACTTAGAACTTAGGCGAATCTGGTTCATAGCTAAGCCCCCGAGTAAGAGGATTGCTCTCCACTCGGAGCATTTTTGAAACTTAGGCGAATCTGGTTCACAGCTAAGCCCCCGAGTGGGAGGATTGCTCTCCACGAGGAGTAGTTTTGAAACTTAGGCGAATCTGGTTCACAGCTAAGCCCCCCGAGTGGGAGGGTTGCTCTCCACTGGGAGTATTTTTGAAACTTAGGCGAATCTGGTTCGCAGCTAAGCCCTCGAGTGGGAGGATTGCTCTCCACTCGGAGTATTTTTGAAACTTAGGCGAATCTGGTTCGCAGCTAAGCCCCCGAGTGGGAGGGTTGCTCTCCACTCGGAGTATTTTTAAACTTAGGCGAATCTGGTTCGCAGCTAAGCCACCCACTATGGGATTTGAACGTATGTTAATGCGAGAACAATCATTATGAGACTGTAGGAATCATGTCTTTGATAAACAATCTGAAAGTATTCTTATTACATCTTGATGATTTGAGTGTTTAAGTATAAAAGCGGTGGAGCAGATCTGCGTTCCAAGAGCGCGGCTCGTCTTTCTTCTTGCCTACATTGTAAAGGTGATACGCCCCATTGTGGAGCACCTTGGTGACGATGAAGGGGCCTTCCCAGGAAGGGGCGAGCTTATGAGGCCGTTGCTGATCCATTCGGAGCACAAGGTCTCCTTCTTGGAATGCAAGACCTTTGACGTTTCGAGCGTAGAATTGACGAAAGTCTTGCTGATAGATGGTCGACCGGATCAAAGCCATCTCTCGCTCTTCCTCCAGGAGATCAACGGCGTCCTGATACGTCTCCAGCGTATCTATAATTTATGAAGTATTCATGCTATTATATCATCTGTTTTGGATGTTTATGGGCCTTACTAAACACTTTTATATTATTTTTGGGACTAACCTATTAACCGGAGGCCCAGCCCAAATTGTTGTTTCTTGCCTATTTCAGTGTTTCGAAGAAAAGGAATATCAAACAGAGTCCAAACGGAATGAAACCTTCAGGAGAGTTATTTTTGGAACGGAAGCAATCCAGGAGACTTGGAGTAGACATCAGGGAAGCTTGGAGGAAGCCACGAGGCAGGGAGGTGCGCCCTACCCCCCTGGGCACACCCCCCACCCTCGTGGGCCCCTCGTGGCTCCCCTGCCCGACTTCTTTCACCTATATATATCCATATACCCTAAAAACATCGGAGAGCAGAATAGATCGGGAGTTCCGCCGCCGCAAGCCTCTGTAGCCACCAAAAACCAATCGGGACCCTGTTCTGGCACCCTGCCGGAGGGGGGGAACCCTCACCGGTGGCCATCTTCATCATCCCGGCGCTCTCCATGACGAGGAGGGAGTAGTTCACCCTCGGGGCTGAGGGTATGTACCGGTAGCTATGTGTTTGATCTCTCTCTCGTGTTCTTGAGATGGTACGATCTTGATGTACTGCGAGCTTTGCTATTATAGTTGGATCTTATGATGTTTCTTCTCCCCCTCTACTCTCTTGTAATGGATTGAGTTTTCCCTTTGAAGTTATCTTATCGGATTGAGTCTTTAAGGATTTGAGAACACTTGATGTATGTCTTGCATGTGCTTATCTGTGGTGACAATGGGATATTCACGTGATCCACTTGATGTATGTTTTGGTGATCAACTTGCGGGTTCCGTAACATTGTGAACTTATGCATAGGGGTTGGCACACGTTTTCGTCTTGACTCTCCGGTAGAAACTTTGGGGCACTCTTTGAAGTACTTTGTGTTGGTTTGAATAGATGAATCTGAGATTGTGTGATGCATATCGTATAATCATACCCATGGATACATGAGGTGACATTGGAGTATCTAGGTGACATTAGGGTTTTGGTTGATTTGTGTCTTAAGGTGTTATTCTAGTACGAACTCTTGAATAGATCGATCAGAAAGAATAACTTTGAGGTGGTTTCGTACCCTACCATAATCTCTTCATTGTTCTCCGCTATTAGTGACTTTGGAGTGACTCTTTGTTGCATGTTGAGGGATAGTTATATGATCCATTTATGTTATTATTGTTGAGAGAACTTGCACTAGTGAAAGTATGAACCCTAGGCCTTGTTTCAACGCATTGCAATACCGTTTGTGCTCACTTTTATCACTTGCTACCTTGTTGTTTTTATATTTTCAGATTACAAAAACCTATATCTACCATCCATATTGCCCTTGTATCACCATCTCTTCGCCGAACTAGTGCACCTATACAATTTACCATTGTATTGGGTGTGTTGGTAACACAAGAGACTCTTTGTTATTTGGTTGCGGGGTTGTTTGAGAGAGGCCATCTTCATCCTACACCTCCCACGGATTGATAAACCTTAGGTCATCCACATGAGGGAAATTTGCTACTGTCCTACAAACCTCTACACTTGGAGGCCCAACAACGTCTACAAGAAGAAGGTTGCGTAGTAGACATCACGTCCTGACATGCTTGCTCTGCCTCGGCCTCTGAGAAAAGTTCCACTCGGGGTGCATTGTGCAGCAAGTCACTCGGAAGCACGGCTTCATCCCCATACACCATGAAGAAAGGGGTTCGATCAGTCGTCCGGTTGGGAGTTGTCCTTAATCCCCACAGAATAGATGGCAACTCAGTCACCCAAGCCCCAGCTGCATGCTTGAGGTCATGCATCAATCGGAGTTTCAGCTCTTGGAGAATGAAACCATTTTCTCTTTCAGCTTGTCCATTCGACTGCGGGTGCGCAACGGATGCGTAGTCGACCCAAGTGCCTTGGGAAGCGCAGAATGCTCTGAACTCATCGGAATCATAGTTTGAGCCGTTGTCCGTGATGATGATGTGCGGAACTCCGTATCGGAACACCAATTCTCTGATAAAACTGATGGTTGTGCTTGAGTCTAAGTTCTTGATAGGTTTTGCTTCAATCCACTTAGTGAACTTGTCGACTGCTACGAGCAAATGAGTGAAACCACTTCTACCAGTTCTTAACGGTCCAATCATGTCCAAACCCCACACAGCGAATGGCCAGCCGAGTGGAATAGTTTTCAAAGCAGACGCAGGTTTGTGGGACATGTTCGAGTAAAACTGGCAACCTTCACACTTCTCGACGATCTCTTTCGCCATTTGATTTGCTCACGGCCAGTAGAATCCTGCTCGGTATGCTTTGGCCACGATGGTCCGGGAGGACGCCTGGTGACCACAGGTCCCCGAGTAAATCTCATTCAAGATCAGTCGACCCTCTTCTAGAGAGATACATCGCTGAGCCACACGAGTAACACTTTCTCTGAAAAGTTGCCCACTTATTACTCTGAAAGCTTTGGACCTTCGGACGATCTGTCAGGCCTCAACTTCATCCTCTGGGAGCTCTTGGCTGAGTAGATATGCAAATATGGCACTGTCCAGTCGGGGGTGATTACCAAAACCTCCATGATTAGGTCAACAACTGCTGGCACCTCGACCTCAGTCGGATTAGAAGCACTTATTGGTTGCGGGGACTCCTCTGTAGGGGTCTTCTTGCACTGACGGTGTGTGGAGATGCACCAAGAACACATTACTGGGAATAGGCTTCCGAGTGGAACCTATTTTTGCCAGATCATCAGCCGCTTGATTCTTGAGTCGGGGAATGTGGTGGAGCTCTAACCCTTCAAAATTGTTTTCCAACTTCCTTACTGCATTGCAGTACCCGGTCATCGTAGGGCTCCGGACATCCCATTGTTTCATCACCTGATTAACCACCAAGTCTGAGTCGTCGTATACCATCAGGCGACGGATGCCGAGTGAAATGGCCATACGTAACCCGTAGAGAAGTGCTTCGTACTGCTTCATTGTTGGAGAAATCAAAGTGAATCTAAAGAACATAACTGAGTTTGTCGCCTCTTGGGGACGCCAGGACCACTCCGGCACCAGAAGCATTTAACATCTTGGATCCATCAAAGAACATGGTCCAGTGTTCCGAGTGAACTTGAGTCGGCTGCTGCTGCTCAATCCACTCAGCCAGGAAATATGCGATTGCTTTAGACTTAATTACCTTTTTTGCTTCAAACTTGATATCCAGAGGGAGAAGCTCTATTGCCCACTTAGCCACTCGACTGGTTGCATCTTGATTGTTCAAAAAATCTGACAATGGAGTGTCGCTGGCGACTGAAACCGAGTGGTGTGCGAAGTAATGTGCGACTTTCTTCGTGGTCAAATAAATTCCGTAGACAAGCTTCTGGTAATGTGGATACCTTTGCTTGGATGGAGTCAAGACTTCAGAAATGTAATACACTGGGCGTTGAACTTTATAGGTTGTGCCTTCCTCCTCTCGCTCGACTGTGAGCACTGTGCTGACAACCTGTCCAGTGGCTGCAATATATAACAATAGAGGCTCTTTGCTGCCTGGGGCAGCAAGCACTGGGTGGGTGGAAAGTAGGGCTTTTAGCTCTATAAACGCTGCTTCAGCTTCAGGAGTCCACTCGAAAGAATCATACTTCTTCATCAGTCGGTAAAGAGGTAAGGCCTTTTCACCGACACGAGAAATGAATCGACTTAATGCAGCCAAACAACCTGTGAGCTTCTGAACATCATGCACACGCACACGGCGTTTCATTCGGAGAATTGCCCCGATCTTTTCTGGGTTTGCATCAATCCCTCATTCGAAAACGAGAAAACCGAGTAACTTCCCCCCTGGGACTCCGAATGTGCACTTGGACGGATTAAGCTTGATGTCATACCTCCTTAATTTGGCAAAGGTTTCAGCGAGGTCAGTCAATAGGTCGAAACCTTTGCGTGACTTGACCACGATATCATCCATGTATGCCTCCATGTCCCGACTTGGATGATTTGTATTATGAGTTATGTGTTTTGGTGACCGAAGTTTGTTTTGGACATGACGAGGAGTCTCGAAATATTCGAGAGGTAAAGATTGATATATTGGATGATGGTATTCGGACACCGGAATTGTTTCGGAGTAGTTCGGATATTTTTCGGAGTACCGGGAGGTTACCAGAACTCCCCGGGGAAGTATTGGGCCTACATGGGCCATAGGGGAGAGAGAGAGGAGCCCGCAAGGGGTGGCACACGCGCCCCCCTCCAAGGGAATCCAAATTGGACAAGGAGGAGGGGGCGCAGCCCCCTTTCCCTTTCCCTCTCCCTCTCCCTTCCCTCTTTCCCCTCCATGAGAAAGGAAAATAAAGGGGGGCCGAATCCTACTAGGAGTGGAGTCCTAGTAGGACTCCCCACCCTTGGCGCACCCTTTGATGGCCGGCCTAGTCCTCCCCTCCTTTATATACGGGGGCAGGGGGCACCCCAAAACACAACAATTATTCTCTTAGCCGTGTGCGGTGCCCCCCTCCACAGTTTACTCCTCCGGTCATAGCGTCATAGTGCTTAGGCGAAGCCCTGTGCGGATCACATCACCATCACCGTCACCACGCCATCGTGCTGATGATACTCTCCCTCGACCCTCAGCTGGATCAAGAGTTCGAGGGACGTCATCGAGCTGAACGTGTGCTGAACTCGGAGGTGTCGTACGTTTGGTACTTGATCGGTTGGATCGTGAAGACGTTCGACTACATCAACCGCGTTAACCTAACGCTTCTGCTTTCGGTCTACGAGGGTACGTGGACACACTCTCCCCCTCTCGTTGCTATGAATCTCCTAGATAGATCTTGCGTGATCGTAGGAAAAAATTTGAAATTGGATGCTACGTTCCCCAACAGTGGTATCAGAGCCAGGTCTATGCATAGATGATATGCACGAGTAGAACACAAAAAGTTGTGGGCGATGATAGTCACACTGCTTACTACCAACGTCTTATTTTGATTTGACGGTATTGTTGGATGAAGCGGCCCGGACCAACCATACATGACCGCGTTCATGAGACCGGTTCCATTGACAGACATGCAACTTGTTTTGCATAAAGGTGGGTGGCGGGTGTCTGTTTCTCCAACTTTAGTTGAATCGAATTTGACTACGGCCGGTCCTTGTTGAAGGTTAAAACAGCAAACTTGATGGAACATCGTTGTGGTTTTGATGCGTAGGTAAGAACGGTTCTTACTAGAAGCCCGTAGCAGCCATGTAAAACTTGCAACAACAAAGTAGAGAACGTCTAACTTATTTTTGCAGGGCTTGTATTGATGTGATATGGTCAATACATGATGTGATATACGTTGTTGTATGAGATGATCATGTTTTGTAAAAGTTATCGGCAACTGGCAGGAGCCTTATGGTTGTCACTTTATTGTATGAGATGCACACGCCATGTAATTTATTTACTTTATCACTATGAGTTAGCGATAGTTGTAGAAGCAATAGTTGGCGAGACGACCACGACGCTACGATGGAGATCAAGGTGTCAGGCCGGTGACGATGGAGATCATGACGGTGCTTTGGAGATGGAGATCAAAGGCACAAGATGATGATGGCCATATCATGTCACATATTTTGATTGCATGTGATGTTTATCTTTTATGCATCTTATTTTGCTTAGTACGGCGGTAGCATTATAAGATGATCCCTCACTACAATTTCAAGGTATAAGTGTTCTCCCTGAGTATGCACCGTTGCGACAGTTCATCGTGCCGAGACACCACGTGATGATCGGGTGGTGATAAGCTCTACGTTCACATACAACGGGTGCAAGACAGTTTTGCACGTGTAGAATACTTGGGTTAAACTTGAAGAGCCTAGCATATGCAGATATGGCCTCGGAACACTGAGACCGAAAGGTTGAACGTGAATCATATAGTAGATATGATCAACATAGAGATGTTCACCATTGAAAACTACTTCATCCCATGTGATGATCGGACATGGTTTAGTTGATTTGGATCACGTGATCATTTAGATGACTCGAGGGATGTCTATCTAAGTGGGAGTTCTTAAGTAATATGATTAATTGAACTTTAATTTATCATGAACTTAGTCCTGATAGTTTTTGCATATCTATGTTGTAGATCAATGGCCCGTGCCGCCGTTCCCTTGAATTTTAATGCGTTCCTAGAGAAAGCTAAGTTGAAAGATGATCGCAGCAACTACACGGACTGGGTCCGTAACTTGAGTATTATCCTCATTGCTGCACTGAAGAATTATGTCCTTGATGCACCGCTAGGTGAAAGGCCTGCTGCAGGAGCAAATGCTGATGTTATGAACGTCTGGCAAGCTAGATCTGATGACTACTCGATAGTTCAGTGTGCCATGCTTTACGGCTTAGAATCGGGACTTCAAAGACGTTTTGAATGTCATGGATCATATGAGATGTTTCAGGAGTTGAAGTTAATATTTCAAGCAAATGCCCGAGTTGAGAGATATGAAGTCTCCAATAAGTTCTATAGCTGCAAGATGGAGGAGAACAGTTCTGTCAGTGAACACATACTCAGAATGTCTGGTTACCATAACCACTTGACTCAGCTGGGAGTTAATCTTCTGGATGATAGTGTTATTGACAGAGTTCTTCAATCACTGCCACCAAGCTATAAAGGCTTCATGATGAACTATAATATGCAAGGGATGGAGAAGACTATTCCCGAGCTCTTCGCAATGCTCAAAACTGCGGAGGTAGAAATCAAGAAGGAGCATCAAGTGTTGATGGTTAACAAGACCACTAGTTTCAAGAAAAATGGCAAAGGAAAGAAGGGGAACTTCAAGAAGAATGGCAAGCAAGTTGTCACTCCCGGGAAGAAGCCCAAGTCTGGACCTAAGCCTGAAACTGAGTGATTCTACTTCAAAGGGATTGGTCACTGGAAGAGCAACTGCCCCAAGTATTTGGCGGATAAGAAGGATGACAAAGTGAACAAAGGTATATTTGATATACATGTTATTGATTTGTACCTTACTAATGCTCGTAGTAGTGCCTGGGTATTTCATACCGGTACGGTTGCTCATATTGTAACTCGAAACAGGGGCTATGGATTAAACGAAGATTGGCTAAGGACAAGGTGACGATGCGCGTCGGGAATGGTTCCAAGGTCGATGTGATCGCCGTCGGCACGCTACCTCTACATCTACCTTCGGGATTAGTTTTAGACCTGATTAATTGTTATTTGGTGCCAACGTTGAGCATGAACATTATATCTGGATCTTGTTTGATGCGAGACGGTTATTCATTTAAATCAGAGAATAATGGTTGTTCTATTTATATGAGTAATATCTTTTATAGTCATGCACCCTTGAAGAGTGGTCTATTTTTGTTGAATCTGGATCGTGGTGATGCACCCTTGCAGTACCCGGTCATGGAGGGCTCCGGACATCCCATTGTTTCATCACCTGATTAACCATCAAGTCTGAGTCGTCGTATACCATCAGGCGACGGATGCCGAGTGAAATGGCCATACGTAACCCGTAGAGAAGTGCTTCGTACTCTGCTTCATTGTTGGAGAAATCAAAGTGAATCTAAAGAACATAACTGAGTTTGTCGCCTCTTTGGGACGCCAGGACCACTCCGGCACCAGAAGCATTTAACATCTTGGATCCATCAAAGAACATGGTCTAGTGTTCCGAGTGAACTTGAGTCGGTTGCTGCTGCTCAATCCACTCAGCCAGGAAATATGCGATTGCTTTAGACTTAATTACCTTTTTTGCTTCAAACTTGATATCCAGAGGGAGAAGCTCTATTGCCCACTTAGCCACTCGACTGGTTGCATCTTGATTGTTCAAAATTTCTGACAATGGAGTGTCGCTGGCGACTGAAACCGAGGGTGTGCGAAGTAATGTGCGACTTTCTTCGTGGTCAAATAAATTCCGTGGACAAGCTTCTGGTAATGTGGATACCTTTGCTTGGATGGAGTCAAGACTTCAGAAATGTAATACACTGGGCGTTGAACTTTATAGGTTGTGCCTTCCTCCTCTCGCTCGACTGTGAGCACTGTGCTGACAACCTGTCCAGTGGCTGCAATATATAACAATAGAGGCTCTTTGCTGACTGGGGCAGCAAGCACCGGGTGGGTGGAAAGTAGGGCTTTTAGCTCTATAAACGCTGCTTCAGCTTCAGGAGTCCACTCGAAAGAATCAGACTTCTTCATCAGTCGGTAAAGAGGTAAGGCCTTTTCACCGACACGAGAAATGAATCGACTTAATGCAGCCAAACAACCTGTGAGCTTCTGAACATCATGCACACGCACACGGCGTTTCATTCGGAGAATTGCCCCGATCTTTTCTGGGTTTGCATCAATCCCTCATTCGAAAACGAGAAAACCGAGTAACTTTCCCCCTGGGACTCCGAATGTGCACTTGGACGGATTAAGCTTGATGTCATACCTCCTTAATTTGGCAAAGGTTTCAGAGAGGTCAGTCAATAGGTCGGAACCTTTGCGTGACTTGACCACGATATCATCCATGTATGCCTCCACGTCCCGACTTACCTGGGTGAGCAGGCACTTCTAGATCATGCGCATGAACGTGGCGCCAGCATTCTTAAGACCAAAAGGCATGGTGACATAGCAAAAGCACCCGAATGGGGTGATGAAGGCCATTTTTATTTCATCGGGTCCATATAGTCGGATCTGATGATACCCGGAATATGCGTGCAGAAAGGACAATGCTCACACCCCACGGTCGAGTCGACTATCTGATCGATGTGGGGGAGCGGAAAATGATCTTTCGGGCAAGCCCGATTGATATGCTTGAAATCAATACACATACGAAGTGACTTATCCTTCTTGGGGACCATGACGATGTTGGCGAGCCGCTCGGAGTGGTATATCTCGTGGATGGACTCAGCTGCCAAGAGCTGAGCCACCTCCTCGCCAATCGCATTCCTCTTTTCTGCGGCGGACCGACGGAGATGCTCTTTGACTGGTTTTACTTTCGGGTCGACATGCAAACGGTGCTCAACCAGCCCCCGGGGTACACCTGGCAGACTGATGGTTTCCATGCAAAGATGTCCCAGTTCTCACGGAGGAACTGGATGAGCGCAGCTTCCTATTTGCTGTCAAGTGTCGTCGAGATGTGGGTCGGAGCAGCCTTGGGGTCTTCCGGGTGAATGTGAACTGGCTTTGTGTCACCGGCCGACTGAAATGACGACTCTGAAGCAGGCTTCTTGGCTTGCAACAGATCACTCGGATCGGCGTTTTTCTGGTATTCTTCCAGCTCCACCACTTCCATTTGCTCATCAGCAATCTTGGAACCCTTCTGCAGGCACTCTTCCGCTCTTTGTCTATTCCCAGTAACTATAATCACACCTCTGGGTCCGGGCATCTTCAACTTAAGATACACGTAGCATGGACGGTCCATGAAACGAGCATATGCGGGTCTGCCCAGAATAGCATGATAGGCACTATAGAAATCCACTACCTCAAATGTCAACTTCTCCTTCCGGAAATTCTTGGAATAACCGAAAACCACATCAAGAGCAATCCACCCGAGTGACTTCACTTTCTTCCCCGGGATGACTCTGTGAAATTGCATGTTGCTCTCACTGAGTTTGGACATCGGAATGCTCATCCCCTGGAGGGTCTCAGCATGCAGAATATTCAGACCACTACCTCCATCCTTGAGAACTTTTGTCAGTCGGGTGCCCCCAACGACTGGGTCGACCACCAACGCTTCCTGCCCTGGGGTGGCAACGTGCGCCGGGTGATCTAATTGGTCGAATGTAATGGCAGTTTTCGAGCACTTCAGGTACGTCGTAGTTGCCGGAGCAACCATGTTCACTTCTCTGTTTATGACTTTCAGTCGACTTTTGCTCTCAACATCAGCAAAAATCATCAAGGTAGCATTGACCTTCGGGTAACCATCATCCTTTTCCTCATCTTCTTCTTTCTTATCAGAGTACTTCTCACTGGGTTGACCCCCTCGGAACTGCTGAATCAGGAGTCTGCACTGTCGAGTGGTATGCTTGGGCAGAATCAATTTACCCTCTTCATCCTTCTTCGTGTGAATGTGACACGGCAAATCGAGGACGTCTTGCCCTAACTGATCTTTCACCTTCTTGGGTGTCCATTACCCTTTGAGCTTTCCTTTAAACTTTCCTCCTTGCGCATTCAGGATTGCGGCTTCAGCGGGACCTGCAGCTTCAGCCTTACGCTTTTGCTTCCGACTGGTATTCCCGCCCCCCGTGTCAGGGTCGACTGCTTTTCGCTTGCCATTACGGTGTCGGTCTTCTTCTTCGCCATTTGCATACCGAGTGGCTATTTCCATCATTCGGCTCAGAGACATGTCTCCGGAATGACCGAACTTCAAGATAAGCTCTCGGTATCTGACACCCTCCTTGAAGGCGCAAACTGCTTGGTGCTCTGACACATTCTCCACCACGTGGTGAAGGGTGGTCCATCTCTGTATGAAATCTCTCAAAGTTTCATTCGGCTTCTGGACGCAATGCTGTAGTTCGGTCAGCCCAACGGGCTTCTTGCAAGTGCCTTCGAACGTCTTGATAAACACTCGAGCTAAATCTTCCCAACAGAATATGCTCCCTGGAGCCAACTGATTCAACCAAGCTCTGGCCGAACCTTCAAGCATCAAGGGGAGGTGCTTCATGGCTACATCATCATTGCCTCCACCAATATGCACTGCCACTCGGTAATATTCCAGCCACGTGTCTGGCTTCTACTCACCAGTGAACTTACTCACTCCCACAGCCAATCTGAAATTGGGCGGGATCTCAGCTGCTCGGATGGCTCTGCTGAAACACTCGGGCCCAGAGATGAAAGCCCTGTTTTCATTCGGGCGGTCTCTGCCCAGCCCTTTGCTATTTGCTCTGCCTCTGTCAACCAAGCCCTGTACGAGGAGTGACCTCGCGTTGAACCCAGGCTCTCTTGGGTCGACTGGAGCTCTCCGCTCGTCACCAAACGGGCACATGTCGTCATACCGCCGGGGCGTGTACGAACCACCCCTCGGAGGGGGTGTAGGCACTCGACGGCGGTCATCGCGGTGATATCGAGGATCAAACTGTATGTGGCCTCGACCCAGGTACTGGTCCTGGTGATAACCACGATCTTCATGCCTTAGAGGCGATCTTGGACTGTGTGCTGACTAAACTATGTCTGCCATGACGGATCTGCTGTGGATCCTATTGCGCGACTGGGGAACTGCCGAGTTCTGCTCACCAGCCGCTTTAAGCAGTGCTCGAATCTGCTGTAAACCTCTACCAGCCTCGGAGCGGGACGGCTGAATGGAATCTGCGATACGGGCCGCTTCTGCAACATTTTGAATCGGAGTGTGGTATACCTGACAATCATCTCGAGGTCCAGTCGGAAAAAATTGTCGTTCACGTCGACTGGAACTTGGGATCTCCCTGCGGGCGCGGTCGTCGAGTGCTTGTTGGAGATTCCCCAGACGCGTACGGTCAGCCAGATTGGCCAAGTGCGCAGCCTCCAGAGCTTGAGCTTCGGGGGTCTCCCCAATGATGGGGGTCTGGAGAGCCTCCTCGTTCCTGCGCCGCAGTTCCTCCCTCTGCTCGGCAATGAGAGCTTGGGGATAATACTCGTCGTGGTCACGCGACGAGCCACCGCTGCCGCCGCCGCCACGATGGAATCCGGGCGGACTGCGCCGGGAGTCGACCATGAGGACCTCTGTCGCGGGATCGTTGCTCTCACACTCGGAAAGCGTATCCGAATGGGCAATCGGCAGATCGAACGACCCATAGAGAGATTCATCGGGCTCAATCGCCGATTTGTGGGGTGGTCGACTGACGGGCCACCGCATGCTTTACCCACCGCTGGAGCCACGAGCGACCGGATCGCTTGCGGCGGCGAACAGTAGGGAGGGAAGACGCCACGGGAGCCGACAGATACTGAGTCGACGGTTGCCGCAAAAGGACGCCGCAGGCACTCGCGCGGAAGTGCGCCGCCCCGCGGATGGGGAGGGCCTCGACGTTGAGGGGGGCTTCTTGGAGTCAGGCGGAGTCGTCGGCGATGCAGACGAGCGCTCCGAGACGGATCTCGTGACCTAGGGCCAAACCACCGCCGGAAACCATGTTGATGGAGATCGAAATTTGCAACCTCACCGAAAGTCGCTCAGATGCCTGCCCCACGGTGGGCGCCAACTGTCGTGGGAATGAGTCTGACAGTAAGAGTAGGGGGTACGTAGGAGGAGGCAGTGTCCTTGCTACGGCTAGGTTGTGCACACAAGTTTTACGAGTTCAGGCCCCTCTCGGAGGAGGTAACAACCCTACGTCTCGGGGTCGTGGAGGCTTGTCGACTGGATGTGTGAAATAGTTACAGGGGGTCCGAACCCTTGTGCCAGAGGGGAGGGGTGGCTTATATAGAGTGCGCCAGGCCCCTTGCAGCCCTCAGTTACACAGGGGTTCAATGTGAGTTAAGACTAGAACGTTACTGGTAACACCTGCTATAAATGATCTTCATGACGACGGAGTGAACGCCTGACCGTTGCCCTCCTGGGGTGACTTTAGGCCTTCTATACTCCGAGTGGGTTTTTGTATGGTCGAGTGAAGTTATCACGTTCGAGTGGAATTGGGATATCCGAGTGGAATCTTCCGTCGAGTGAGTCGCACTTCGGGGTGATTTCAGTCGGTATCTTCTGTTGAACCTTGTAGGCCTTGGACTCTAAGGTAGTGTCCTTGGGTAGGGTGTCTAGGTCAGGTCTAAGACCCTACCCTAGGTACATGTCCCCGTCTGACGAAGTAGGGCGATGGGTTATATACCCAGGAATGAGCACGCTCCAGTGGAAAATGAAGGTGAGATTTGTCGCATTCGGGTGCTTAACAGGTGTGAAACGCGGCAACGTCCATCAATTGGCACTCTTCTTCGTGGATGTGCGCCTACGACATTGACCGGGATGCGCACGGGAGGAAGAGGCCGGGCTGAAACTTCCCTCTCGTGTGAGCGGTCGTAGGAAAAAGAAAACGCGACGTAAATTGCTAGGGTTCTAAAAAACATGAGATGTGGAGGAGGGTTGAAACGTGCCTGTCAGTCAGTCCAGCGTTTGGGACTGGTTTGAGGATCCCAAGTGGGTCAACTGTTTTTGAACAGTCAGTGACCAGACCATCCGCCTTAGTGTAAGTGGGAGGTGAGGGGGCGCTCGGCTGTAGACGCTCTTACATTTAACCCTCTTATTGTGCATTATTTACAACCACATCAGCGACTGAAGGTTGGCCATATTGATGAGTGCATTTTGCATCACCTTTTACCTTATGTTTTGTGTTGCAGTAACAAAAATTCTGTATTTTATTGCTTTTCGGGCTTTTTTTGCTAGGATTCCGAATAATTAAGAGATTTTAAGCATCGATAATAAGACCCCTGTTATTGGTGGAAATGTGATGCTAACTGACGTCATAAAAACATTGCATAAGAAGAGACGGTGAAGTGAAAGAGAAAATCAGTTGCATGAAGCTATTAAGGAGTGAAGAGTACCTATGCACTATGTTCCGGTTCACTGATAAAAATGTGATGCTATAGGTCGGTCCACTTGGATACCTCGGAGGAGTCGCCTACGTGGATACCTCAGAGGAGTCGCCTAGTTCGATGGGTTTCCCCGAAGAAATTCTTGTGGCTTTCCCGCAAAAGAAAAGAAATTCTCGTGGCTGAGAGGTACAACCTAGTTGCGGAAAACGTCACTCTACAACAACTCTCCTTCGTCTACTTCCTTTGTGTGCATTGGTGAGATGATCGTGACTTGTAAGCCCATAATGATCTTCTGATGATCGTGTGTGTATATTTTGTTGTTGCGTAGCACGTTCTTATTTAAACGTGAGTACGACGACCATTTCTTCGACGGGGGCAATTGAAATGTGGTCAAAGTACTCGAGGGCGGCGATGAGGCTGGCACGGGCAATGGCGGATTCAACCTTAAGACGTGCATGGTCCTCGACCCACTCCGAGAACTCCCACAGACCCTCTCCCAGAAATCTCTCTCTACGCGGGCCATTTCGGTCTTTTCAGAGAAAGGTTCGTGGTGAGGGTACGGTCACACCGGCATTGTAATGGGGGAGAGAGGGTGACAGCCAACGAAGGGGCGATGGGGGGTGAGTTTGTGGCAACTGAGATGGAGGAAGAGGGTGAATGTGGTGGCGCCGACGAAGGAGGGCGATGGGGGTTTGGTTATATACCCTGGAATGAACACGCTCCATGAAGGTGAGATTTGTCGCGTTGGGGGTGGGAAACGGGTGTGAAACGCGACAGCGTCCATTAATTGGTACTCTTCTTCGTGGATGTGCGGCTACGACATTGGCAGGGGCAGAAACGGCAGCAGTACGGATGACCGTGCCATTGATCAGGATGCGCACGGGAGGTAGAGGCCGTGCTGAAACTTCCCTCTCGTGTGAGCGGTTGCCGGGAACGCGGCGCAAATTGCTAGGGTTTTAAAAATCCATGAGCGGTGGAGGGGCGACTGAAACATGTGTCAACGGAAAGAAAACACGTGCTGGTGGATGGAGTTTGCTTCTGGTGACGGAGTGTTGGATTCTTGGACGAAAGGGAAAGCACACTGCACCTCGCACATGCTCCTTCTATAGTCTCTTTACCTGCACTGCAGCTCAACTGGGCAGTTTGGTTGGTACAGGGGTGCTATCTTTCTTCTCCCACCCCTACTGCATGCTTTCCGGGGCAGAGAAGTTTCACCAAGCCAGCCATCGTGCTGCCTGAGCAGAAGGGGCACACGTTGTCTCCGAGACCTTTGCGTCGCGGACTAGTTGCAGCCCGTGGTTTAGGTCTTGGTTTTGTCTCTTTTCATTCATTCTCCCGCTGCTTTGGTCTAATGGAGACGGCACGCTTCCTTCCTTCCGCCGCGGACGAACGGAGCGGACATCGCTCCCTGTCCCGGAAGCCCTTTTGAAACCGTGATCCAGCACGATGCTTCTTTTCAAGGGGAGAATCTTACCAGATTTACATATGGTTATACTACTCGTTTATTAGGCTAGCTCGCTAGCTAGGCCGGCGGCGGCGTCGGTCTTTGACTTGTTGTGTCGCACACGAACATTGCATGCTGCCTCAGAGATATGCGCCGAGATTTGTCCATCATTAGCGCCCGCAGGGCAACGTGCTTTGAAAGGCCAGCATGTCTAGCTAACTAGTTTGACGTTTTTAAGCTGCTGCTAGCACGATCATGGCCGGCCTATTCTGACCCTTTTTCTGGCGGTGCTATTATTAGTAGTAGCTTTGGTTTGTCTGTCTAAAGTCTAAACACGATCTCTCTCAGGGCGGAGCAAAGCGGGCAAACAGACCCAGCGCGCCACCACCAGCAGCACTAGATTATACTACTACTACAGGGGAAAAAGAGTTCGCTCAGATCCGTCGTGGCGGAACCGAACTAAAAACGTGGCGGAATCGTCGTCCGGAAAGGCGAAAAAAAGGAGCTTTTCATTCAAGTACTACAAGCAACCGGTTCCTTCCTTCCCGTTCCCATCCCATGCGCCGTGCCGAGCACGTTGCGGCCGCGGCCGGGGGACAGACAGCGCGCATCACCGACCGAATCGGGCGGGCGCCCATGAGAAAAGCACCTCTCCTCCAGCCCCGGGAGAGGAGCACGTTGAGACGAGCATCCATGGATGCCGCCCATCCACACTATTCCGATGCGCTACCACGCGGTTTCGCGAGGCCGGCGACCAGCCACCGGCCAACAGGTGGCGGCAACACGTTGGAGGGGGAGAGGGAGCCACGGGGCTTCCGAGGGTCGTCGTCTTCCTCGTCGCGCCGTCGCGCATGTGAGCCGAGAGCGAAGGGCCAACGGACGGACGGGCAGTTGTTTATCTGGAACGCCATGAACGTGCTCCATTTCGTTATTCCAAGAAGAAGAAGAAAAAAAGGCAATGACGCGTACGCACGTCCAAGTCTCCCACCACAACCCCCGTCCCCTTTTGTTTTGACAAGTTGCGCTCCCCCACTCCCTTTTTGACCGTTTCTCACCCACCCTTCCCCTCCGCCATGAACCCGCTGCTCGCCAATTTGGGGATTGGTTTCTTATTTTTATTTTTTTTTACATTTCGGTTCATGGTGTACTACTCAAACTGTACGAATGGTGACGCCGGAGAAGGAAGAAATGTTGTTTGAAGCTAGTAGTGCGTACTTGTCTTTATTTCAAGTTATTATTCGGTTCATGAACTGAATCTCCTTCTGAGCGAACCATGATTGATGATCCGCGCAGAAATCAAAAGAATCGTCAAACAAACAAGCAAACAAAAAGGGCTTAATACTATGAACTCAATCTTGTTTCTTTCTTTCCCTATTCGAATTTTTATCCAAAGAATACATTTTAAAGTGCTCTACAAACGATCTCTTGAGGCGCGCAAGCCGTCTTGCCCCGTCCGTCCGTCCGGATCACAGGGCGAAGGCGCCATCGGTGCTGGCCAGCCCGAGCCACGAGGAGGACGACGCCGACGCCGACGCCGACTTGTCCTCCGACTCCTTGTTGGCCGCCGGCGCGGCGGGCCGGGCGTAGGGCGCGCGCGCGCCGAGGCGGTCCTTGCGCTTCTCGAAGAACCTCTGCAGCGACGCCTTGCGCATGATGGGCAGGTCCGCGAGCGCCGCTTGGGCCGGGGCCGGGGTGACGGCCGCGCGCTCGACGCCGGCGGTGGCGGCCATGCGCATGACCTCGGCCGCCTTGTCCGCGGGGAAGTCCTCGAAGACGACCACCCTGCCGCCGTAGAAGATGGTCAGGGGCGTGGCCGTGGCAGGCCCCGCCTCATCAGCGGCCGCGGCGGCTTGGTCGACGTCGGCGCCGGGCATGAGGCTGAGCGTGGTGGCCGGGGGCGCGCGCGGGGCGACGGCGACGGCGGAGGACATCTTCTGCTCCGCCTTGACGTACTGGCTGAGGACGCCGCACGCCAGCGCGAACCTCCGGCTCTTGCTCTCCACCGCGGCCATGGCAACACTCCTTGTCTCGTCTCTTCGCCGGGCGCTGCTGCTTCTCGTTGATGAAGATGAAGTTGCGGTGTGGCTGTGGTGAGTCTGTGAACGGATGGCTGTGCGGGGTGGGATGCGAGGTACCTTGGGGAGGGGAGGGCGGTTATATAGGGCGGGTGGGCGGTCTCAGCGGAAGGGAAGGGAGGGAGAAGCACGCAGAGTCGCATCCTCCATGGCTGGCCGCTTGCTTTGTTTTTTGAATAGATTAGGCGAGTGAAGGAGACGTGGTGGAGGTGGTGCGGGGCACGAAGAACACGTGAAGATTGAGGGCCGGGGAGGCGGGTACGGGTGGATGATGGCGACGGATGCGTATTGGGTGGGAGAGTTGCCACCGCTTTTCTTTTCCTTTCTTTTGCCCCTCTCTATCTCTCTCCCTGTCTCCGTGTCTCTTGTCGACCGCGGCTTTGCCTCGTCTCCGGCCACTTGTTTCATCTCGCACGCGCTTCATGTGCGCCCGCCGCATGGGGGTGGGGGTCCAGGGCTTTCTAGTTTCATCTCTACTGCTTCTGTCTCCCGTTTTTAAAAACATTTTCCGTTTGTGACCAAGTTGCATGAACCGAACAACCCAAGTTTGAAGAAACCGTGCAAACATGAATACTCATGTTTTTCTTTATCTTTGCTTACTTTGCTGGCTGGTGGACCCCATATGTCATACGGAGACCGCCATGTTGGTGTGCCACTCCTCACGCAAACAACAGGAGGCGATGGAATGACTTTGAATGAAACGGTCATCGGCTGAGGAGGACTCCAGTGGGCAAAGCGTGGCGGCCGCCATACCTTGAATCGGCGGTAAATTTTTCTTATACATATGCATCTGCATCTCTCGGCTGGCACAAGTTTTTAGTTCACGAGTCGCCGTGAGTTTTTTTGTTGAGATCGAGCCAACCCGATGAGTTACGAGCTACTCCCATCCTCTGCCATGTGGTTCTGACTAGCGGTGCGTGCAATTCCAAGGAACATCAATCAAGCTAGCAAATCAAGCTGCTAGGTTGCTTGCTTCTTCTAGCTTTGCACCCACATGTACGTGTACAACTTCAGGTGGATTTGTTCTAGCGTTCTAAAAGCCAACACCCAACTTCGCACCCTTCACGCCCAGCAAAACGCAGCGCGGCGTAGCGTCGTCTCCAACTGAAAATGGAGAGGAAAGGGAAGGGGCTAGCAAAGCTAAAGGGAAGGGATATGTCTCTAAATTTTAGTAGCATTTTAAATAGCTTGTAGTATGCAATTGAAATGATTTGAGATTTTTAAAGACAATTAGTGTTGTGAACTGCAAATTTGAAAGAAAAAAATTGAAGTACTTGTAGTGACAACAGCTCCAAACACTACTAGGGAAAACCCTAATAGTAGCGCAGGTTTTGATGCTATCAGCAGCGCGGGTAGCCGCGCTACTACTACAGCACTACAGCTAACAGTTAGTAGTAGCGCGGTATAAACCAGTGCTACTACTATTGCCTATAGCAGTAGCGCTTTTATAGAACACGCTACTATTAAGTATCTGTAGCGCTTTTCTATCCCCGCGCTACTGTTGTATCTTTCATCATTTTTTGTTCCCTACCCCGTTTCACGTTTCAGTTTATAGTTTATAAACTGCAGCTTCACATGTACCAGATAACAATATCATTAACCACAATACCATATAGCCATACAGTAGTCATACAATAGCATAAAGCATTATAGGTACTCATACATAGTCAACATGCATCCTCACATGAATATAGCATATATGATAAGCAGTACTAGCTAGGTAGTCTAACAACCACACATATATAGGAGTTCTACTAGGTATATATAGTCATACAGCCACACACATATATAGTTCTACATGATATCGACGACGATCATCATCCTTAAGGCTGGGCGGTGGGTGTTCCTGATAGTAATTAGGATGGCCTGTCCAACACGAAGATTCTTGCCAACGAGGAATCACTTTCACCCAACGGAGTTTAAGTGTGTGCGACCGTCCGTGTCCACGCCGTAAGTACAGATGGTGACGGAGCCCCTTGCCGTAAGGCGTACTCCAGCTAAGCCTTCTTCATCAGGCTCGATACCACAACTTACAGATATGCTCTTTGGCAATTTCTGAATAAGAAAAACATATCAATTAATAAGTAGCCTCGCACATACTCTTGCAAATATATTTCTACTAAGTATAGATTTCTATACTATCAAAAGACACAGTACTACACATTTCTACTAAGCATAAATTCTACTAATAAGTATATATGGATTATCTACACCATTAATAGTTCCTTGGATTTTACAGTAATAAGCATGTGATCGGACTCTACACTAAAGCATATCATCGGAAAAATTGCATTTGTAAGTATAACAATAAAGTATATCATCGGATTCACTAAGCATATCAAATTACTACAGTTAGTATAACATACCATATCATGCCGATCAACCATAGTACTTGTCAGGCGGGTCACGAATGACACTTCAACAAAGTCATCACGTGGCGGAATTATGTCCCATAGGTTGCACACCTCCTCCTCGCTCAGCCTCATTCTTTGAGCTACGATGGCTTCATGAAGTGGGTCCTCATCATCTTCATCGAATGGGTCCTCATCATCTTCATCATATTCCACCTTGTTGATATAAATGACAGCCAGCTTGGGACTTTCTGCTCTGAAGGAGAAGCTGATCAACTCACCACCAGTAACACGTATGCGAGCGAGGAAACGGACCCATCCATCTTCTCCAATCTGCGACATATTGCGTCCTTTCTCGACCTCCATAGTGGGGCCCCCAGGAGCCCCAAAAGGTCACAACGTCTCCTGTCAGCTTGTTGAATTTCAACCTCACATTGCATGGGACGATCTATGTAAAAAAACCAAAATGACACAATGCAGTAATGCCAACACTAAAAACAAAATAGTTGTTACATTTCATATAATTTCTTACCGCCGCACGACGAAAACTCGATTGGAAGTAGATGCCAAACAGCTTGCCAGTTGCAAGGCTGCCGGCGCACCTTGACTTGCACAGTCGACATGGTGGTGGTGGTGGCGGCGCCATTTTCCTAAAGCAATATGAGCAAAGGATTAACGATCCACTTCACAAGAAAGAAAAACAATAGCATGTGATATTTTTGGTTCTTCTTCAGTTATATATTCATAGCGAAACCCGATCCCAAAAAGTAAACAACAAGCTCTCAATTAACTTACTAACACCTTCTATAATAGAACCAACACTAGCAGGCAAATGCCAAATCAGCCAACAAGACTCGCGGCCAACAAGTTCTCAATTAGCTTACTAACACCTTCTAGAATAGAACCAACAGCTAGCAGGCAAATGCCAAATCTTGTGTATATATCACCGATATCTCTAGATGAAAAGATTCTTCCGCGAGAAGCAATTTGATGGACAATTATAATCCTAAGATCTAGTAACATATAAGATGAAAAGGTACCACCTACCAAAGCATTTCAGTGGCACCTATTGTCAAAAAAACTTTTCACAAATATCTACCAAATCAGGGTACCACCTACCAAGACATTTCATCTAATTTGGCCCCTATTGCCTAAGATAACTGATTAAAAAACAAGTGGCAAATTTGATTGGGATTAACTTAGCACTTGCAAACCAAATACTTGTATCAAAACCAATATCTAGCAGATCACGGTGCCACCTACCAAAGCATTTCAACTAAATTGGCATCTACATTTTGCCAAAAAATAACTTATTACAGAAAAACAAAAGCATCTAGTTAACCATGTACAGAAAAAATAACAATAAAAGGGTGCGTTTCTTTCCAAGCATCTAGCTAGGTCGTGCCAAATCTTCAGAGGTAACGAACTACACCTCACTACGCCGCTGCCTATCCATCTGAAATTCGTAAGCCCTCACTGCATCTAGCTAGGGCAGCCCTCGGGGGGTGCTGACGAGGAGAGGGGATGGCATGGTGACCTCGGTCGGGGGTGCTGACGAGGGGAAGGCCGGTGACTTTCCTACGAGAGGGGCTACGACAGCGGCCGGCAAGGGGATCGAGGGCGGTCGGCCAAAGGCGCCGGGCCAGAGCTCGCGGGCGGCAACAGAGTGGGCGGCGAGAGGGTGGAGGAGCAGCGGAGGGGGGCGAGAGGGGGGAGGCGCATTACCTGCGGCGGCGGTGGCGCACGGTGGCGGAGGAGAAACCCTAACCGCAGTTGCCGGCGTCGGGCGGAGGGGGACAATTCAAAGAGATGAGGGTGCGGGGGGCCGGCCCGCGGGTTTTCTTTTGCTGTAGCAGTAGCGCTGGAGCAGGGAGCGCGCTACTACTAAGCCCAATAGCAGTAGCGCTTTGTCCTGAAAAAACGCTACTGCTAAGGCTAAGCATGTAAAAAAACATCAAAAATATACATTGGTCATCATTGATCTTTTTGTGTAGAATCTAAATAGTCAACATGAATCCTCACCTGTATAGGTACAGGTGAAGATTCACATTGCAGCCATAAATCCTACACATACAGTTTAATGAAGACCAAGTGCTCATGATAGTTTGAGAAGTAGCATATTTAAGGTGGTAAACACCCTGTTCGCTGAGCAGTATGGGACTAAACTTAATTAGTTGCAGGAGGGGATGATACTTAGCAGCAGCGAGTATTGGTGAAATGCGCTACTACTAAGTACAATAGCAGTAACGCGTCCATGAAAAGGGCGCTACTAATATACCTAGCCTGGAGGCAACGCCCTGACAATTGTAGTAGTAGCGCTCTTTTCACCTAGCGCGCTACTGCTACTGGGCTATTAGTAGCGCGGTCTTCTGCAACACGCTACTGCTAATTAGCAGTAGCGTTTGTTTTTAAACCACGCTGCTGGTAAGATTTTGTGTATAAGGTTTTCTCTAGTAGTGAAGGGTAGGGCCTTGATAAAATTGAGGAAGATTTTCAGAACAAGGGTAGGGCATTGTCATTTCCTGGGTCTTCTACATCATTGAAAGCTTCATTATCGGTATTTGGGTGCGATAGTCGGTTCCTCCCATCCATTGTCATGTTGGTGTGCCACTCCTCACCCAAACGGCAGCAGGCGATGGGATGACTTCGAGTGAAACAATAGCACAACTTTCTAGACCGAAAAACCGCAAGGGGTACAGAAACCGGGGCGAGCACGAGGGGTTGTGTCATTTGAATATGCCCGTGTAGCTGAAGAACACGACCAGTCCGCAAATTATGTTATCATCAACACCAATACACTTCGCGAGGGGACTGCCCTTTCACCACATGCCTTTTGGATGTTCTATTTGTATTGTTCATGCAATCTTGTATGAGCATAAAGTGCACGAATCCACAAAACTATCACCATGCCATAAATTTCATGCACTCGCGTCAGTCTTATTATTAATGCGCTCTTGTATGAATGCAAAGTGAATGAGTAGTATGTTGTATGAACCCTATGTGGTACCATCGGAAGAGATTACCTAGCAGCACGAGATGAGACTTCCTGTTTAGTTTGCGTGCGTTGTTTGAGTCCGCCAAATGAGTTTAGCGATAGGTGTGGTTGCTGGCGATATGTGTGCATGCTGTGTGAAACCACTATATGAGGGTTGCCTCACGATATGTGAGAATTGTGTCGTGTATCCATGCCAAAGAAAAAAATATCGCATTAGAAATCACCACCAAACACCCGCACGCTCATTGATGTTAGTTGAGCATTTTTTGGGCCAAGTAGTTCAAAACTATTTGTTAGTACCCCCTCCGATCCATTTCAGTGCTAGCCGTTTGAGCGACAAGTAATATGAATCAGAGGGAGTAATATGTTTCTGTCAATCTCATATTTAAACAACATTATGCTTTCAAATTTCCGTTATCATGTGTGTTTTATTGCGGGTTATTTGTTGGGTAATTTATTCCACCTATCTTGTAATTTGGACACTTTTAAATTCATACGAAAATGATTACTTTTCCTCTTAAGCGAAAATGGTTTATCTTCACTGAGTTGTTGTTTAAATGGTAAGTTTTCATATATAACAAACAATTACACAACTCATAATGCTTTAACTATCATACAAAACTATTCGTGTGTGAGAAGTGGGTAAGAATGGATGTGCTAATAAACCTTGTTTTACAGCAAAATAAAAAAATTAATATGGCAAATTTACATCCATCTCACGATTTTATTGATACATGAGAATGACGATCAAACATAATAAAATTTGAGATCTATTGATCTTGTCGGAGATTAAAATCACCATTTAAGTTCGGACCACGTGTTCCAAGATTAAACATGCACAAATATAAATTACAAGCAAAATCAATGCATGAAAATTACAAAATTAATAGGCTCATAGCCACATTCGAATAAAATTAGTAATATCTCAATTTTATCTTGTTTATATTGTCGGGTTTTTGTTATGCCGATCTGCAGCCTATGGTTCAACTCAATTACGTTAAATATTATTACCAATCACGGTCACATATGAAGTATATATTTATTACTCAATGTATTAAACAATATTGTTAATTTCCATTGTAATATTACATATGATGATTGTTTTAAAACAAAATACAAGACATACTTTTTAAATGAAACTCCCACTTTGTATTTATTAATCAAAATAAAACCATACATGTTGGAAAATATCATTCGTGTATCCTTAATACACTCTTACTATGTCTAATATGAAAATGTATTGAAAATCACACTATGTTGATAAGATGGTTTGTATCATCGGCTATAGTCTTTTGTTTGCAAAATGTGGAAACGAAATGCAAAACAAAGGTATTAATTTACATACTTGATAATGCACTTCTACTGCATCTCTAAGTTAAACTAGACTAATTTATAATTTTCTATGCAGTTTGAGGCATCATTCTACCTTAAAGTGAAGGAGAACTATCTAGAAACACAGCATGGCGTCATGCGATGCTCTGCAACAATGATCAAACGGCCGAAAACACTTGCATCTACTAGCTTCTAGCCATTAGATACAATTGATAGAAGGACAAATATTTAATTTTATTCAAAAGTTTAATTTGTATGTGCACATCAAACCACTATGTGTGAGTATACGAACAATCTGAATTTGTTAGCACAATATAGAAGCACTTTCCATCTTTTCAAAGGAAACTTATAATGTAAATAATATAATATCATGAAAGGTTGATCATCTAACTTCCATAATATATGTATTTGTCCTCACCACATGTAGAAAAAAGGAGAAAAGACTTATAATTAATCTGTATTTAATTAGATATTAAAATAAAGGAAAAATGATCTTCGTATACATCTTTTTTTTTTGAGAAAAATCTTCCTCTACATCTTTGCGAGATACAATAGCTAGAAAAGGAAAGCTATGAAGAGCTTAGCTTTTGGCCCATTGAGCCCATCCCAATACCACAAGGGTTTTATTGGCTCTCATGCGGGCAGTTCGTTTGCTATTCCGATCATATTCATCTGCATCACGGCCAAATCAGTCAAGCTTTATCGCCGCCTTACTTCAAAAAAATTTTAAGCTCGCCGCCTTACTTCATTCATCCTAGTAGATCAAGCTAATCATACGTGCAGTAAAAAAAAAGACTAACCGCTACTAACGGTTTGAACTCCCGCGGTAAGTCGGGGACATGCGGCATCTTTTTTTTTCTTCGAATGATTTGCCATCTTCCTCCCTTCTCTCCCCTCTTTCCCGGTTTGGTGCTCCATCTATATTCGGATTTCCGTGGTCATACCGGTATATGAGAACCCTTTGATATTTTCATGTCGGACATTTCCAGATTATATGGAGGTGAACTATACAAAAAAGCGATCGCATGGTTCGACACGAGGTGAGATGATAGCAAACCTGAGGCGGCGCTCCATTGATACCAAACAACAAACATAAACATCACCTACATAAAATTCACGATTTCAGCAAGGTTTGCTTGCTTCCACACGCCAAGAACAAACCGATGCATATGCAAGCTCGCCTGCACATGTGTATTTGCATGCCGCCATCAACCAAACAGACCAGCAAATAAATTATCTTGGCCAGCCCGCACAGCTGTACCACCCCTACACCAGACAGACAGTCACGGGACACACCCTCCCCGCATCAAGTCGGCATCGGCCAGCCGGGCTTTATTCCGGCTCCCCGCCCTTTTGCCGTGCTCGCCGCCCATGAATCACGAGGAGAGGGAGATGGAGAAACGGGTGCACGCATGTTGTCGACTGTACTTGAAATCGCGGCGTGATCTTATCTTCCCGACCCACGGCTTGCCGGAGGAGACTTGGCGTGTCACGCGTATCCACTTGGTATCACGGAGACGGGGAGCAGGACAGCGACCCCCCGCCCACCCGTCCCCGTCCGACCGGCGCACAAAACACGAAAATAAGCACGTAAAAGACTTTGAAAAACAGATGACGGGATCGGTATGGCATGGAAGATAGCGGGCGAGGCGAGGCGAGGTCGGCCGATGGATCGACATACGGCCGGAGTAAACTGCTGGTGCTTGCTCGTGGTCACATGCTGAGAAACGTGGGGGAGACGACGAAAGATAATAATACTGTGCAGCCATTAGACTAGTACTAGTACTGTGCTACCAGTATGCGGTACGAAAACTCCGAGGGGAAGGAAAAGAATCCCGTGCTTTCGCTTTCGGGCGCCACAGCCGAGCACATGGTCCGTCGACCATGGGTGCTGCGCTGAATTTCTTTTTCTTTTCAACTTTGATTGTTTCGGTTTGTTTGGTCTCAGCCGTCTGCTACGAGGTAACATGTGCGTTGACGTCTATAGTTTCCGCTGATAAAGTTTGAATTTTGCGTACGGGTGCCATACTTAATGGTAACAGTTTGACTAATTCACATCTAGATGTTTTTTAAAGATGTCACATCTAAGCTCTCACAAATATATAATGTAACAGAAAAAATTAGAAAAAAAAATAGACCACAAACAGAGTGGACATGAGCTTAGATGTGACATAATGTCACATCTAGATATGTCCTAGACAGACCCAACTGGTAATAAGGAGTAAGGAAGCGAAAGTAAACGGGAAGGAAATGGGGTCAGCCGCGGCCGTGTCAGGAGCACGCGATGGTCGACGGGCAGAGCGTACCTGGGCCCTCCAGGACTCGAGGCGTGCGGCGACGAACCGGTCACATGCGAAACAAATTCCTTCCTGTTTTTCTCCCATAGGTAGAATGAGTCACGCGGACCGAGCTCAATTAGCAGACCATCACGTCGTCAAGGCTTATACTCCCTCCGTCCGAAAATACTTGTCGAAAAATAGATAAAAATAAATGTATCTAGAACTAAAATACATCCAGATACATTCATTTTCCCGACAAGTATTTCAGGACGGAGGGAATACAACGGAAGATGCTTAGAAAAATAAATTGAATTTTTCGAAAGCACCGATGCCTATTTTGACAAGTATTTTTTTTGCAAGAGTAGTTAAATGTCTATCATGTATAAATAAGCATTGGTGCTTACGAAAAGCCTGATTTATCATTCTAAGCACCTTTTCTAAGTATCTGCCATTGTACAAGGCCTAAGTATACTAGTACTCCCCCTGGTACTAACTAACGCGTGAGCAGAGTGCACGTTTCTGTATATGCCCGGTGCCTACGTGCGCGAGCAGGCTGTTCTAGAGGCAGGAGACCGGAACTGGTTTTTTCGTGCGTGCGTGCGTGCTTGCTTTTTTCGTGCGTCAGGAAAAACCATTGGTTTACCAAAGACATTTTGGCAATGGTAGGATTCCCGGTCCTGCTCTTGTCAACTCCCTCACCACACCAGTTTCCGAACAGAGAAAATTCCACACATGACACATCAATAAACACCCATATTCACCACTCCTAGTACGCAGGCAAAGCTTCGGTTACGTGCTCCCTGCGAACGGCAACATTAACTGAAACTTGCTCAGATTAATTCTGCATGGGAGAGAAGGAAGATTTGATCAAACTTGCTCTCCTCTTTCCGACCACGACGGATCCTCTCTTGGTGAGTAAATTTATTACTCTTCCGCTTTTGACTTGCCACGCCGAAGCACGCAGCCACGAGGCCGACAGGAGTTTAGCGTAATAATTACAGCCACCGCCGCGTGCTTAATTTCCAGTTCCAAGGTTAGCCGCATCAAGTTAGTTTTGACGTGGTAAGCTTTGACGTGCGGGCGCACGCAAAGTCTGTCCTGCACGTTTCCTGCTTCTTCTGCTCCTCGTTCCAACGCCCTCCTATGGCGGCGCACGACTTACGAATCGGATGACGAAGCTTTAGGGGGTGTTTGGTTCTAGGAACTTTTTTGTGTTAGGACTAGGAAAAAGTCCCTAGCAAATTAAACAGGGTGGGATTTTTTGCTAAAAGTCCTTAGAAGTACCTCCTTGAGAGTCTTTTTCAAAAAGTCCTAGAACTAGAGAACCAAACACCACCTTAGCCTTTGGCAATCAAATCTTCAGTTCACCGATCACACGGTGGCACGCCACGTGTCAGACCAACGAAGACAAGTGTGCTTGAATCTGGCCCCTTTGCAGTTTTAACAAGACAGGGCACATCGATCCGCACGTGGTTGTTTAAATTTGTATGCTAGATACATTTATTTAAGCGACAACTAATTTTGGATGAAATGAGCAACTTGCAAAAGGTCATTGTTTGGTAATTCGAGAAATTCATAAACTTCCTTTTTGAAGACACTCTACGATTTTCACATATTTCTGTGGAGGAACCTCTGTGGCCCGACGTTGAATTAAAGACCGCGGAACAATACATAATGTTCCTTCGCAAAAAAATAACTACATATTGTTCATCCAGCTTTCCAATACAATCGCAAACACACATACAGACCACGACAACTACAAGAGGTATGCATATACAAGGAACATTGTGAAGTTAGATCTAAAGGCAAGTGAGACTGAAGAAAACACCAAGAAGCAACACGATGCAAAGAGACTAAGCCGCCGGATGGGAAAGAACAAAACTGAACCGTTAGGAATATACCACCTTGTCAGACCTTTCCCCACAGACTAGGGACACAGTCTGACAGGCTGAAGCTCCCAATAGTGAGCCAATGCATGGGCACATGGCCCCTCGGTCAAAAGAGCACACCTTGCCGCAGGTCTGCAGCACACCCTACCATCACCAAACAGCACCATGCCACCACATAACCCTGAGAGAAGCGGAGAACAATGGACTAAAAACGACGCCTTCAAGGAGGGAGCGACGCCAAGGCACCACCACCACCCAACATGGGCCCACAACTTCGAGGAAACCGAAACTAAGGGTGAAAGTGGTTATGATCATTTTCGATCAAGCATCAGTTTTTAGTCCATATATGATTAGACATTTGAGCACAATCTGAACACAATCCGTGTTGGGAATTAGGATAGGCTATATAGGACATGGCATTTCTAATATACACAGATATAGGAACATCCTTTTTCTAGCCGGATAATCAAACCATTTAAATATTGTTATCCAAATTACTAATAAACTTTTAAGTATTAACCAACAAACCGAAACTAAGGCTCCCATTTCACCCCTAACCAGAACTGACGTGTAGTAACGCTACCCGACCGGCCCCTACCAGATATGTCACGGTAGAGGAGATCGTGGCACCGCCTAGGAAGATTGTTGTGGCACCACCCAGTGGCGGAGCTTGCAGCCCAAACATGGGCGGGCCAACAAAAAGAACATAGCTTATGGGCTGCTGTTTTAAGGCCCAAGAGTAGGTGTATACTGTATACAACTTCATGGGCTGGGCGGGCCACGGCCCATTCAGCCTTGCTGAAGCTCCGCCAGTGGCACCACCGCCCTCCTCTCCCCTTCCAAAGACATGACAAGAAGGGTTGTCGCCACCCTAGCATGGCTTACATGAGAATGAAGGCCCAATCAACACCTTCCACTATTCCAGCTTTGCCCCAGTGGCGGCTAAGAAGGGAATGATGATGGAGGGGAGTGCTCGGTGGCGACTAGGGTTCGCAATCCAAGTCACCCCTGTGGGTGACACAAGACATGGGTGAAATGTGGTTCTCTCGATTTTTACATATTCTGAAGATACATGACCCAACGGTCCAACAAGCAAATGTTAATATTTCACACTAACACATACTCCCTTCTTTCGGAATTACTCGTCCAAAAAATGAATGTATCTAGATGTATTTTAGTTGTAGATACATCCATTTTTGTGACAAGTAATTCCGAACGGAGGGAGTAGCAAATAATAAGCAGTAAAAATAACAATATTGCGCGTCATAACTACATTTAATACAGCTTATACAAATCTAAGCTACGTAATTAGCAGTAGTATACTCGCATACAGTAACAAATCCAGCATGAAAGAATTCTTTTATTCGACACCAAAGAATTCTCAAACAGATGAAGAACATACTATATATATATTTAGCGAGCGCCATGCGGTTAATTACCCTGACGCAGCCAATTAACGGGCGTAAGATAAAAACGGCAACGATTAAGGATCCACGTAGTAGTATACGAGCAGTACTACGTGGAGAAGCAGTGAGGCAGTGATTGATTTATTCCTCTCCCGGCTCATCAAATCCTTCAGTTGAGCTGGAGCGCGGAGTTGACGCCGAGCCACGGCGCGCCGCCGTCTTCCGGCACAGCCTTGCCGGCCGTCTCCTTGGCCGCCCCAGCCCCCGGCGCCGCTAACGGCGCCGGGTACGGATCTGCCGCGGCGAGCCTGCTCTTCCTCTTCGCCAGGAACCTGTGCAGCGACGCCTTCCTCGCGATCGGCAGGTCTGAACAAGCGCGCGCACATGTTTTTGTCAGTTGGCTGTATTTGTATCTACGGACGGTGACCGAGTACGCGTGTAGCGCGATCCGTACCTGACAAGCAAGGCTGCCCCGGCGCGTTCTGGCAGGCGGGCTCGGCGCCGGCGCCGGCGTCGGACACGGGCGGCGGCGCGCAGAAGGAGCCGGCGAGCTGCATGATCTCCCTGGCCTTTTCGGCGGGGAAGTCGTCGAACACGAACGTCCTCCCGCCGAAGAAGATGGTCAGCGGCGCTCTCTCAGGCCCCGTCCTGATTAACAACAGCGGGAGCATCCATCAACCAGGAGTGAATATTTTTCCAAGAACTCCCGACGCGCCTGCGCGTCGCGGTCACCCGCGGCGGGCACGAAGGTCTGGCTGGCGCGAAGACGTACCTCTCGTGCGAGCCCCTGACCGTGCCGGCCTGCTGGGGGAAGAGCTCCATGGTCCGGATCCTCTGCTCGGGCGCCACCGCGTCGACGCCGTCGACGCCGCCGCCCGGCATGAGGCCCACGGTCACCATGCCACCGCCGCCGGCGCCAGGCTGCTCCCTCATGTACTGGCGCAGCAGGCCGAACGCCGCGGCGAACCTGCTGCCCCCGGCGGCCTGCTGCTGCTGCTGCTGCTCGGCTCCCATGTCGATCCCCAGCGGAAAGAAACGACGAGGTCCGGCGAGGTATGTGTGCGCGTGTGTGCGTCTTCTGCCTGTCCGTCCGGCCGGGAGGCGGGCGACTCGCGGGGTTAAGTCCTGGCCGGCTCTCTCCTTTTGTGGGCGTGTACAGCTGGGCGAGGCCTAATTTCTGTTTCGCGGGCAGGAGAGGAAAGCAGCACGTGAAAGGCGCCGGGAGGAAGACGACGGAACGAGAAGTGATGGATGGATAGATAATAGCAGCGGCCCGTCCGTCTCCCAGCACCGCACGTCTCGCCCAATTTCGCCGTGGGTTTTCGCCGACCGGTCAGTCGGTCGGCGTTGTGCGTGTGTATGTATTTGTGGGGTGCCGTGCATGTGCGCGACCCGGTGGCGGTGGTGGCGTCGAGCGAGGAAATGGGACGTGCCGGAAATGCCTGGGCTCTGATCGGTTTCGGGGTTAGGCGCCTCCCTAGCAGATCCCTTAAACCGTGGAACAGAAAACGCGGTTTTCAGTTTGTAGAAAACGCGTTTTAAGGGATCGATTTGAGCTGCGGCCAAATAGATCCCTTAAACTTAAACAGTAAAACCAAAGTTTGCTTATATTTTTTTCTCACGTCTTCTTCTTCTCGCCCGTGTTGACGGTCAGCTAGCTCCCTCCTATGAAATCGGTGGACAGCGTACAAAGCGTCCAAATACGGTTTTGGATTCCGTCCAGAATCTTTGATTTTTGTCCGGAATTCGCCCTTTCCGCCTGGGCCCAGTAGGAGTGTAGCCCAGTCAAATATCTCAGCTTGTGTACAACTTCCAGCCCAGCCCAAAGTAGCCCACACACCTCTCTATGGTATAAAAACGGAAGCTGAACCATCCTCAACCCTAGTTTCACGTTTCCTCTCTTCGTTCCCTTCTGCAGCCGCTGTAGTCAACGCAACCTCGCCTCTTCCTCGTTCAACACCTCCCCCCCCCCCTCCTCAAGGCTCAAGCACTCCTTCTCCTTCCCTTGGAGGCTGTAGATCGCGGCTGTAACAACTCCCGTGCATGAGGCGGACCCTGCCGACGGCGGCCGTGGATCGCGGCCACATGAGGTCGAGGCTGCACTTGGGCGTCCAGTGAGTCGGCGGCGCCGCCAGCAACATCGAGCGTGGCCACAAATTTCTGTGTTATAGTCTTGTTCTACCTAATTCCAATAGGATTGGCAAATTTCGGTCATTTTCGTTCAAATTTCAAATTTGGTTTACCCTTTTCGTCCGGAATTTTCCGAAAATTTTGCAAAATGGCGAATTTCACCTATTTCGCTAAGGTCCGGTAAAAAATAGGAAGCAAAATAATTCCATCCAAAACTGAAAACTGACGATTATTTTACAGTTCGGTGGGATATAAGAGGTCTGGTAGAGATGCTCCAAGTTTGGCTGCCGGTTTTGCCAGGCCACGGTTGCCCCTGCAGTGTGCGCGGGTCGTGGGCTGCTGGTGGGCCCCATACTCTCCCTGGTGGTTTTTCTTCGCCACCTCGGTCGGGGGTTGTCTTCCTTTTCTTTTCCATGGTATAGCTGCGTTGCTTGACTATGCAAAAGTAATTGAAAGACAAAGCTACTTCGAGTTGAAAAAAAATACAAAAAAAGAAGATCATTTGGAACGATCAATTAGAAAAGGTGGTCGAGTTGGAAAATAATCCATTAAAAGCGATCACTTAAGAAAAGGTGGTGACTGGCTAGTGCCTAGGAGTCCAGGACAAGTTAGCGAAAGTGAGCACATGCTCGCAACAAAAGAGAAGGACTAAGTGTCGTCTAAGTACGTTGTTTAATTATTAATCGGCACGATCATCACCGCATAATTAAAGAGCCAATGTCATGCATGGGACGTGCAAAGGTGGCGAGGTACCGCACGCCAAGCTATTCTCTACTGTACTTCCGGCGAAGAAAGTGTGAAAGCAGCGCAAAGCTGCGGGGTATCGAACCCATCAGCCCCACACTCCGACTTGCATGGGAACGAACGAACGAACTCAAATCGTTTCTCCTGCGAATAGCGGCACGATTTGACGTACTCGGCCGACTATCATCAGAGGTCGGCCGCGACGCCGCCACATGTACACGTACCGTCGTCGACACGTGGGCCCGCCCGTCGACACCGCTTTGCATGCACCACGCGCGCAATGAGCCAAGCTACGAAGAACGGGGCTAGAAGCTTCGTGCATGCATCCAGCGACGCTAAGCTTGTTGTCGTTGACGGACGCGTACAAGTCGTCGCGGTGGCAGCCAGAATAGAGAACACACCACGCGGGATGCACAGGGAATCGATGGGGCTGCTTGCAGGCGAGTGCGTGCACGACGTCCTACGCTCGACGATATGGTAGGATATACAATGGCCCCAACGACAGCCGGGTGCAAAGCATGGCTAGATAGCCTAGATAGACAAATGGGATCGGTTTGGCCGCATCGTACTATCCTATTTGTCCTACGTCGCGTAGATGAGCTTGCCGGGTGCAAAGTATGTTATGTTAAGGCATCCATCGACTAATCATGCACGCACAGGAAGGATCAGTTAGATTAACCGGCCACAGACGCACAGTACGCTAAAGTTCCCGTGGAGTGGTTGCCTCCGCTGTGTCCGCCGCGTGATCATCAGTCAGTCACCCGTACTTTCTTAGTTCTTCTTTTAGTTTGTTTACCGAAAGCTAGCCAGGGAGCCAAAGGGAACGAACTGCTGAAATTTGAGATGGGCTCTAGGCCCATATAGCAATTTCTGAAAAATTTCTAAGGGTCCATGTGGGTTATATGGCACTAGGTTTAGTCCCATCCCGGAAATGGAAGAAGAGTTGGACCTCCTTATAAGAGTTTCTCTTTTACATGCTATTGAAGCTTGAGAAGAGAAGAGGCCCTCGCGCACTCCTCTGCCGCCCGCCGCGTCGCGGGATTATTGAGCCGAGCCGGAGGTCGACGGGAGAGCAGGTCTCTGAAACCACCTGCCGGCGTAGGCTTCGGCTACATGCGTATTTTTTTAAAAATTTTCTTTTTGCGGATAAGCTCCATGAGTATTTTTGAGGGAGTTCATGAGGCTTCACGAGTCGATTCCTAGGATGGGAGGAAAGAAGTGATGCACGTGGCACAAAGCCAAAACAGTCATGTGGCTCCCATGGTTTTTGTTTGCTTTCTTCCAAGGAACACTTTTATTTAGGACGGTTGCTATCCTTGGTTAAGGAAAAACAGCGGGGCAGGCCCCCTAATTAACCAACCGGATGAAAGCAGCGCTTATCTTGATCTGAGCATTTCCATCGCACACAACGCACGTGATACATTCGCACAAGGAACCCCATTCCATTTTTCACCACCCAGCCCACGAGGCCAAAACGTAGCAGGCACGCGATTAATCACGTAGCTTTGGCGTCCATCCGATGTGAATCGACGGATTCGGGCCACTCATCCGATGCACGCCTCATCACAGCCTCTCGTTTTTTTACTGCGAGGTGCATGCGTCCGGCCCGAAACGGATAGGAGGAAACGGTTGCCGGTCGTCGCGCCCGCCAGCGCGAGGACGCCCGTTTTCGAATTCGCGCACGCACGTCGCACGGTTGATCCGCCACCTTCCCCTCGCCTCGCCGTGCCGCTCGCGCGCGGCATGCGCCGGCCAGCCAGCCAACCGCCCACGTTTTCCCTCACGTCCCGCCCGTCCCGGCCCAACCACCATCGGGTCGCCACGCCACGCCACGCCGCACCGCCCCTCCCTCCCTCAACTGCAACTCCTCGTCTCGTCTCTCTTGTCGCGTCCATCTATATAACACGGGGGCCACGGCAGCCACGATCCAACGGCGACCCCGGTTGTTGGTGGAGTGCTTAGCGAAGGCCATTGATCGCCACCGTAAACCTCCCTCTATCTCGTCTCGGCTCGCCTCGCCTCGCCCACTAGCCCGTCCGTCCGTCCGGCTGACGATGCCGCCGATGGCGACCACGACGGCGACGGCGACTGACTCCGCGGCGCGCCGCTTCGCCTCGGCCTGCGGCGTGCTCAGCCAGTACGTCAAGGCGTCCGGCGTCCAGGAACCCAGCTATCCGGCGGACGGGGCGCAGCAGCTGACGATCTTCTACGGGGGGAGGGTGGTGGTGCTCGACGGCTGCACGCCGGCCAGGGCCGTCGAGCTGATCCGGTACGCCGCGGCCTCGCAGGGAGCGCCTGTCGTACAGCCGCCTGCCCCGGCGTTCGTCGACATGCCGATCGCGAGGAAGGCGTCGCTGCAGCGGTTCCTGTCGAAGCGCAAGGACAGATCCGCCGGCGCCGGCCCGGCCCCAGCCCCAGCCCCCGAGGTCCCGCCGTACGCGCATCATGAGGAGGAGGCGCCGCCGGCGCTGCCGAAGAAGAAGGGCAAGACGGAAGCTTCTTCCTGGCTCGCCCTGGGTAGCTTAGGGGACATGCACGCGCCGTGATCGCCTCGACATGCACGGCAGCGTCGGTACATCGAGCTCAGTCGGGAGTTGAACTAACCCTTACTTCCGTAGCAGCACGGTGTTACCATTGGTCAATTCAAGCCACATGCTCGTGGCATCCATGCTCACTGCAGAGCGCGTTAACATAATCCTAGTAGCCATCGATTTAACCCATGCACTACGTTTCTTAATTTGTTTATTTATGCTGTATGAACCCCATTTTGCCAAGTTGCTCGCCTCATATATACGGATGCGCCGTTTATTTATTTTAAATTTTGAATGCGCAATGAGGTTGTGCAAACACTATTATATATGGTATTACATACTACAAGAAAAAAAATAGAATTCCACTTTTCATACAAACTTTGGTATAAAACCATTAATAGTGGAGGGAAATTTCAACAAAAGAATTTAATGAACTTCATGTCACATCCAGAAACTACCTCAAAAAACAGTCAACAACTCAAAAAAAGTGAAAAAAAATATAACCCTGTTATTTATGGAACTACAGATAAGGAAAATAAATATTTTCATACAAATTTCATATGCAACCATTAAGCATGGCTGACAATTCTCCAAATGAAATTCATTAGAAGCTTCATAACAATATGTTTCTTCGTCATGTCTTTCTATACATTGTGGTAATACTATATATAAATATCATACACATGTATTCTGATAATAATAATAGTCAAAATTATGTTCTGATGACCCTATAAAATTCAAACAACATGTGTATTAATATATAATGCATGTTTCTGATATGCCTAAAAGGATCTTCTTTTTTCCTTATTTTCTCTATGTTTTCTATAATAATGTGGTGTGTGTGTGTGTGTGTTTTTTGCGGGGGGATGTGGTGTGTTTTAACACAATAAAGACACATGCTCATACATATGCCTATACACTCACGCCTATGAACGCACGCACGGACACCCTATCCCTATAAGCATCTCCAAGAGACTGAGCCGACACATCATCTTGAGATTAACGAAGTTGCCACAGACACCTTCATGGTCGACGAGAACGTCTCCTTCCACTAAACGCACATCACTGAAAGGCCTAAAATAAATCCAGAAAAATAATGTGGTGTTTTTGGAGTGAATTTTCTAATGCAAAAGAATGTAACATAGTATGTATTGGCCAAAAAAGCAGTGAGTTAAGTTTAAGGAAGAAAATAGTTGCGAAAAGATTTTCAAACCTAGGATTGCACTACCAATCGAACTTCAGATTTTTTAACAGGCAAATTGAATTCCCAAGATGTCAAATTATGTTGTCGTGAGGATGAAAATTTCCTTTAGCAAACAATGGCAGATCCTTGCAATGTTCAATTTTTTTTTGTCGGGAACTGCCAAGCTTCTTAAAGAAATTTTTTCATCCTCGTGACAACATAATTTGCTGTAAGAAACGTTTGATTTGCCATGCTTAAAACCTAGCATCGGATTTTTAGCATTCTAGTGAACCTTTAGCTTTTCAAATTTCGAGGCGTTAATTTTTAGGTGGTGGTTCGAGGAGTTAAAATTTAGAGGAAAAGCTAGAGATGCTTCAGTGCTTGTAGTCGTCGCTAGATGGTCTATGGATCTGGATGTAATTTTTATTATTTCTAGTATTTGTTGTACTATCATGATTGAAGATGAATAGATTGAAAGTTTTTCTCGAAAAAAAAGAAGAGATGCTCTTCATTAGGACCAAAAGCATACGATCGGTACGATGGTAAGTGCGATTTACTCACACACACACACGTACAGATGGACAGGACACATTAAATCAGGGATCGATATCGGTCGGCTTGCTGTATGGGCCCGCATTGATTGCAGTGCACCACGGCATCGTCGTACGCGTACGCACGTCTTGTACACATTGCACCGCCGTACGTATACGTGCGTATGCATATGCCACACCAGTTGCAGGAACCGCACGTTGGTTTCCCGTTGCTTGCTGCCTCGAGGCGTACTGTGGACTCCAGCCAGAGCCGGCCAGTTAACTCGCGATCGATCACCCGCGTGTTGCATGCGCCTCGATCGATCGCTTTTCATGTGGTCTTGGAGCCGCCATGCAATGCAATGCGATGCGCCATGCACGGAGCGCCGAACTTTTAGGCGTCCGAGATATGGATGCAGCCAGAGCACATGAGCGCTCACCAGTGCCTGCGGCTGCCTAACAAAATCGGGCCCAAGACGTCGTGCAGGAGCGCCAGCATGCATGCGGATGCGGCACACACACGTGGATCATCATTCCTCGCGGCGCACAGGACAGGAGGCAGCGTAGCGTCTCTTTCTTTCGATGGATCGGGGCGGGGGCAAAGAAAGGAAGAAAGTAGTCGCTCGCTCGGCCTCGGCGTCGGCGCGTCCACGTGACCGGCCGATCGCCGGCGGCTCCCTCCTTCTTGGCCTCTCCCGACCCACCCCCGCGCGCGCGGCACAGCGCCCACGGAGTACGTACGTACCATGCACACGGGACGGACGTGTGCGTCGTCATGCACCGCGACGCCGGGAGAGAGGGAATGGGAACGGCATGACGCCGCTGCATGCGTGCGTGCGTGACAGGGGGAGCAAGGATCGAAAGTGTGTCCCTCTGATCCCGTGGTTGGTTGGGAGGCGAGGTTCGCGTGATCCGCTCGCTCACGCTCATGGGTTAAAGCTGGTGTGTCGCGCTTTTGGAAGGGCGGCAGTGCTGGACTACTGGTGGTGGGTGAACGAACGAATGAATGCATTCAGTCATGCATGCGAGCGTGACACGGACGCCGTACGCATCTTTTTTTTTCACGTACGGTTAGCTGCATGAAACGGGCGTGCATGCATGAGATGGTGAGTTTGAGTTGCACTATGTCATCACAGCTTCTCTTATTAGCGAGAAACCCCGCCACAAAGAAACTTCTTACTTCACCAGAAAAAGAAAGCCAGCTCCAAGTATGACCAGCTCTCATTTTATTTAGCACGTTGCAACAAACAGAATCCTATATGGTATGTAGATATACTTCTTTCGAGAATGGAGCAGGCGGCAGGCAAACTTGTTGTGATGACAGGAACATGAAACCAACAACAAATGCGGGCGCATGCGCATGCACACGCCCATCTCATGCGTGCTCCATCGCGCTCCCACGTACCGTGCGTATCTTCACACCGTGCCGGTAATGCATGCACACCAGCGCCGATAGCCCGCTGGAAATATTCTTGTACCACTAGTCTACTAGTACTACCCAAGACGTCCCGGTCGACGCCAACTACTCCGGCTCTTTCCCGAAAGGCACGCTCGTGAGTCCACTGTCGACGGCGAGGGCGAGATGGACGGATTAAAAGGGGAGATGGAGGGCGACGTCCGTGTGCGCGCGCGCGTGCTCCCGCTTTCAGGGCGGTCTGTCGCTGCCGGCCTCTGCTATGATACTCGATCTCCTCCGCCGGAGTTGTTGCACATGTGAACTCGTGACCCGCGTCCCGTCGATCCACCTTGGTGAGTGCGTGGTGGTGGTGGCGGCGGCACGGGACCCCCACCCGCCCACCGTGGTACGATCGGCACGTACGTACGCACGTCCCTTCCCGTGTCTGGAGGCCCACGTACGCACACACGCGTTGCGGCCGCCGAGTCACGAGGAAATACAATTCGGTGGTCGCGCCACCGTGCATGACGGCGACCTTCGGCTTCGCTGGTGGGTGCCTGTTCCATCATCCATCTTCGCGATCGCCCGGCGTTCGGCACCTGCCTGCCTGCGGCTCAACAGAGAAAGAGCATTTGGCATTTGCACATTCCGTTACGCCCCGTTGCCGGTTTGAGTGGCATGTTTCAGGCCATGGCCGGCCGGGCACCGGTTTCTTCTCTTTAGTTAGTTGGACATCTAATTAGTTCAACCATATTTTTTTTGAGAATATTAGTTCAACCATATTAAGAGTTAGGGTCTGTGTAGGGCACATCTAGATGTATCCTAATTATTGCACATTGTTTATCAGTGATTGCAATTTTTGTTGGTAGCTTACCAAACGGACCACCACTACAACACGGTCGCTAATTAAAGGCGCTTTGGTAAGGGCATTTTCTCTAAATGCCTCAAATTCGTGTTTAAGGAGGCATTTTGAAGAGTTTGCCTTAAATTCATCTTTAACTGAAGGCATTTTTGGAAAACGCCTCGGAATGTATGAGCTTTGGAGACACTTTTGGAAAACGCCTCGGACGTATAGAGCTTTGAAGGCATTTTTGAAGAGTGCCTCAAATTGATAGAGATTTTGAGGCTATTTTCGAAAGCGCCTCCTAATTGATTGATGTCTTTCTCAAAATTGAGCTACGTAACTACTTCAAGGCTCCAGGGAATTGAAGAATCGTTCACTTGTCTAAGGTGGCGTGAAAGTTCCTGCTGGGGACTGGGGACATTTGCGGCAGCAGCGGCTGGAGGTTGATGACGACGAAATCTTCAGTATTTATGAAATTGATTCCGTAGTAAGTCACAACTTTGGACTAGTTCTACTGGTCGTGAATGCGAGGCTAGCACCAATCGGCCCTGGTTTGAATCATGTTATCGCCATTTAACTAAGTTTTTTTGTTCCTTTAGTCCCATACTGCTTAGCCAACAAGAGTCGGACGTGTTTAAAAGGGAGAAATGTGTGCACAGTTCCACAACTACTTAGACATCCAACTGTGAAGATATATCGCATTGTTTCAATCCTATGAGATACGTATATCTACGGCCGTAGACAACGCGGGAATAATAACCAGCTAGCCTGTTAGGGGGCGGCGGGGCCACGGGGTGAGTGGGAGTCGTCCGTACATGGAAAACGACTGATGGTTTTTTTATACACTTAGAGCATGGTTAATAATATAGCTCGTTGCTGGCTATAACATCTCGCCATGTCATCTATAAGTTCTGGAAAAATCAGTTTTTCCTGCAATGCTCTGCGCATTGGCTTTTTCTGGCTTCTGTTTTCAGTTATGCCCCTGCTTTCCAGTCGATCGCATGCATGCGTGCAGTTACTCGCATCTCTCTCTCCAAAGTTCGCGTCTTCCCGAGGCAGCCGCATACCTCTTCCTCTGTTAGAACAAGTCTGTACTCATGTAAACGTTATGTACTCATACCATGTTTATAGGATCAGGAGGCCACGTCGGGCACGAGTGCCACTTGTATAGGACGTGCAGTTCTCCTCGATATACTCTGTACTGTGATCCGCAAATCAATCAAGGAAATATCTTTCCAACTTGATATCAGCTGCTTCCAGATTCTCCTCATGGCCGGCACCGACTCCTCCCCGTCCGCCGCCGCCATGGACTCCGTCACCTCGCCGGGCTCTCTCTCCTCCACGGCGCCTGCCGCCTCCACCATCCCGGCCTCTTCCTCCACTTCCTCTCCGCCGTTCGTCTTTGGTACGACGCCCTCCCCCTTCAGCAGCACCTCCGCTGCCGCCGGATCACACTTTGCGCCCCTTTTCTCCTCCACCCCTACAGCGCCGCCGCCCTCTGCTCCCCGCCTCTCCATCTACAACGATCACATATCCAACCACATCAAGTTTCTCCTCAACCCCGTGGATCACAACTACCACAAATGGAAATCCTTCTTCATCATGGTCCTCATTCGCCACGGCGTCAAGTTCCTCATCGACCATCCTCCTCCTCCTAACGCCGATGCCGCCTACCTCGAGCTGGATGCCCACGTTGTCCTCTGGATCTACGCCACGCTCGCCGACTCCATGGTGGATCACGTCGTTGACGCCACCAACACCTATGCCCTCTGGCACAAGATCAAGGATTTCTTCCTCGCCAACCGTGCTGCCCGGTTCATGGTTCTCAACCGGCAGTACTGCAACCTCAAGCAGGGAGATCTTTCCGTCGCCGAGTACGCGCGGCGCATGAAACTCCTCACTGACGGCCTCGCCGACATCGAGCACGCCTTCTCCGAGGTGGATCTTCACACCCAGTTTTTTCACGGCCTCGACAAGCGCCTCGACACCATCCGGGTTGTGCTTGGCGACCAGGAGCTGCCCTTCGACACCGTCCTCTCTCGGGTCATCCTGGCCGAGGAATCCCAGGCGCAGCGCGCCGCTGAGGAGAGCGCCTCGGCGTTCGCGCTCCCCGGCGGTGATCGCGGCGTCGTCCACAGCAGCGGCTCTGAGGCCGGCTCCCGTGGTTCTGCTGACCGCGACCAAAGCAGCGGCTCCTCCGACCGCACCCAGGGCCCTCCACATCCTCAACACCAGCCCTCTGGACGTGGCCGCGGCGGCCGCTCTGCCGATGGTGACCGTGGTCGTGGTCGTGGCCGCGGACGTGGTCGCGGGCGCGGCAACTCCTCAGGGCACGGCCAACCCTCCCAGCCGGTGTTCCCCCCCTTCACTGGCTACTTCGCTCCTTATGGCATGGCCTTGTCGTCGCCTCGTTCCGGCTGGGTTCCTCCCAATGCTGCTGGTGTCTTGGGACCCCGCCCAAACGCCCACGCTCAGGCGTACCCCATGTACTCGCCGACGCCGACGCCTCCGTACTACCCACCCGCGCCGCCGTCGTGGGATCATCTTGCCATGCTCAACGCCGCCTACAGCAACTCCGGCTTCCCCAACCAACCAGCCCCCGAGTGGTACTTGGACAGTGGCGCCTCTTCGCACGTGATCGGCAACCAAGGTATCCTAACCTCGTCTAGTCATTCATTAACGCATGTTCCCGTCACGGCCACTGGCTCCACCACACTCCACCCTCACAAATTTCGCCTCACAGACATTCTCGTCTCTCCACATGTAGTTACTAGCCTTATTTCCGTACGCAAATTTACCAAAGATAACTCATGTTCCGTTGAATTTTTTCCGTGTGGTTTTCTTGTGAAGGATCTTTGCACTCGACAGGTTCTCATGATCTCCGCTAGCACCGGCGACCTCTACCCCTTCATCGGCAATAAACCAGCACGGGCGTCCGCACTCCTCACCACCACCTCGGATTTGTGGCATCGTCGTCTCGAGCACCCCGGCGCTCATACTCTTTCTACCATTTCTCGAGATTTTCTTAGTGATTGTAATAAGGCTCCCCATTTCCCTTGTAACGCTTGCCAACTAGGGCGCCCACCACGCCTCCCTTTTTCTTCTTCACATAGTAAAACTTTCGCTCCCTTCGATTTAATTCATTGTGATTTGTGGACCTCCCCCATTGTAAGTTTTTCCGGGTTTCAATACTATCTTGTTATCTTGGATGACTACACATATTACTCTTGGACATTTCCTTTGCGTCAAAAATCCGAGACCTCTACTGTCCTACAGCGTTCCTTTACCTTTGTTCACACTCAATTTCATGTGATCATCAAAAGTATGCAATGTGACAATGGCGGCGAGTTCATCAACACCTCTCTTCGCTCATTTTTCTCCTCTAACGGCATCGTCTATCGGTTTTCTTGCCCACATACTTCTCCTCAAAATGGCAAAGCAGAACGCCTTATTCGTACTACTAATGATATCGTGCGTACTCTCCTTCTCCAAGCCAACTTAACTCCTCCCTTTTGGGTGGAAGCCCTTCATACCGCCACCTACCTTCTCAACAGGGGTCCCTCACGTGCCATCACACCGTATACGCCATACTATCTCCTCCACGGCGTGCAGCCCGACTACTCTCATCTCCGTGTGTTCGGTTGTCTCTGTTACCCGAACCTCTACGCCACCATGGACAAAAAGCTCTCCCCTCGCTCCTCTCCTTGTGTCTTCCTTGGTTATCCCCTGGAACACAAAGGGTACAGGTGCTACGACCTCACCACTCGACGTGTTATTGTTTCCCGACACGTTGTCTTCGATGAAACAATTTTTCCGTATCGCCCACACACCCCAGACCACACACCCGTCCACACCAGATCGCCATGCAGCTCCCCTTCCCCGGCCAAATCACTTGGATCCCGCGCCTGCTACCTCGTATGGGCCCCACGCTCCACCACCACCAGATTCGCCCCGCACTCCCGCGCCTTCCGCTGCCGCGTGCCGCTCCCCCGCTGGCCCGTCCGCCTCGTCCGCACGCTCCACCTCGTCCCGCACGCCAGGTCCACATAGCACCAACGGCTCCCCCGCCTCGTGCTCCACGCCCGATTCCCCAGCCGCGACGGATTCACCTGCAACTTCCGCTTCCTCTGACTCCTCCTCGGATCCATCGCCCGATCCTCCTGCCACCAGACCAGACGGCCCCACCGGATCCTCCTCGCTTTTCGCTCCGTCCACTCCGCCTGCGCCACCTATTCCTCCCCGTGCCATACCCGTACAGCCACCCCAGAACGCACACTGGATGTCCACACGCGCCAAAACTGGTTTTCTCATGCCCAAACGTTTATTCCTTGCTGATGCCACCTCACCCACTATTTCTCCCATACCACCCACCTACAAATCAGCCCTCAAAGACCCCCATTGGCACCAAGCTATGTTAGAAGAATATCATGCTTTAATGGATAACTTTACTTGGTCTTTGGTGCCTAAGCCTGCAGGTGTCAACATTGTCACGGGCAAGTGGATATTTCATCACAAGTTCAACACTGATGGCGCCTTGGCACGTTACAAAGCTCGGTGGGTTGTTCGTGGGTTCACTCAGCAAGAGGGTGTGGACTATGGTGAAACTTTCAGTCCGGTGGTGAAGCCGGCCACTATTCGCGTGGTGCTCAGTATTGCTACATCTCAGTCATGGCCAATTCACCAACTTGATGTCAAGAATGCTTTCCTTCACGGCGATCTCAATGAGACAGTGTATTGCTCCCAACCAGCGGGCTTTGTGGATCCCTCATGGCCTGACCATGTATGCCTACTTCGCAAGTCCTTTATGGCCTGAAGCAAGCTCCACGCACATGGTTTCTTCGGTTCCAAGCATTCCTCTTGTCATTGGGATTCCGGGCTTCCAAGAGTGATTCATCCTTGTTCATCAAACACCATGGCACCTCCATTGCCTATTTGCTCGTTTATGTGGATGATATCATTCTCACGGCTAGCTCCTCCGCCGCTCTTACATCCATCATCAACTCCCTCAAGTCGGAATTCTCCATGACGGATCTTAGCACTCTTCATCATTTTTTGGGCATCAATGTCACCACCAACACCTCCGGCCTTTTCCTCTGCCAACAACAATACACCCTTGAGATATTAGAGCGCGCCAAGATGCTAAACTGTAAGCCCGTCTCCACACCTATCGACACCAGCTCCAAATCCTCCTCCCACGACGACCAACTCCTCTCTAATCCCACCAACTATCGCAGCTTGGCAGGTGCCCTACAATACCTTACTCTCACACGGCCTGACATCGCCTATGCCGTTCAACAAGTCTGCTTATTCATGCATGCTCCCCGCGATACTCACATGCAACTTGTTAAACGGATTCTTCGGTACTTACAGGGCACCTCACACTATGGTCTCCAACTATATAAGTCCTCCTCCATGGATCTTGTTGCATATACTGATGCGGATTGGGCAGGTTGTCCGGATACACGTAAGTCTACTTCTGGATTTTGTGTGTTCCTTGGCTCCAATCTTGTTTCGTGGTCCTCAAAGAGGCAACCTACTATCTCTCGTTCAAGTGTCGAATCGGAGTACCGGGGCGTGGCTAACTGTGTGGCCGAATCATGCTGGTTGCGCCAACTTCTCCATGAGCTTCACCTTCCTCCCACCCGGGCCACCATTGTGTATTGTGACAACATCAGTGCCTCTTACCTTGCATGCAACCCGGTGCAACATCAACACACCAACCATATTGAGATTGACCTACACTTCGTCCGAGACCGCGTGGCTCTTGGCGAGGTCCGTGTTCTTCATGTTCCTTCGAGCTCTCAGTTTGCTGATGTGTTTACCAAGGGGTTGCCGTCTCAGGTGTTTACAGATTTTCGATCCAGCCTGAACATACTGCCACATGGAGTTCCGGCTAAGGGGGGGGGGGTGTTAGAAAAGGTCTGTACTCATGTAAACGTTCAGTACTCATACCATGTTTATAGGATCAGGAGGCCACGTCGGGCACGAGTGCCACTTGTATAGGACGTGCAGTTCTCCTCGATATATACTCTGTACTGTGATCCGCAAATCAATCAAGGAAATATCTTTCCAACTTCCTCTCCTTCCCGTCCATCCCAGCAGACTACTCCACATCCCGTCGTCTCCTCTTCTCTCCTCTTTCACTTCTTACTCCACATCAGCCTACTCCACATCCCCTCCATGGATGAAATCCACCCATCATGGTTGTGGGTGGATAGTCAACCTGTAGAGGACAGTCAACCCATGGACGACAACTTACTTGGCGGAGGATAGCTTGCTTGCGGAGGGCAGCTTGCTCGAGGTGGACGATAGTGAGCTCGCGTACGGCGGCGTGCTCCCGCTCGCAGAGGCTCGCGCGGTCGTGGACGGCAGCGTGTTCCCGGCAGGCGTTGCGCTCGCGGACGGTGGCGCGCATGCGGACGGCGGCGTGCTCGCGGAAGGTGGCGTGCATGCGGACGGCGGCGTGCTCCCGCTGGCGGACGGCGACGCACTCGTGCATGGTGGCGTTCTGTTCATGGCTGGGGCTGAGATTTATAGACAGAACTTTTGAGTTTCAGCCATGGCGGTAAGCTAAATTTTGAGCTTCTAATCTATGGCGGGCTGTTTAGTCTTGGAGGGAGTTGGAAATTTTGGCGAAAAGGTTTCATCTGCTCAAATTGTTCAGCCATGGCGGTAAACCAATTGCTTTGGCTCCAACTCCACCAGTTTCAAGCGCCGCCGGTGTTCTTCCTGCTCATAGGCCATGCAATGGGTGAGAGATTGGCGTCGATGCCAAGAAGATTTTGCACAGAGCGAGAGGCACATGCAGAGAGATGGAGAGGAGAGAGATGCGCATGCATGCAGACCGGGGAGAGAGAGGCGCATGCATCAGACTACTATGTTAGTTGGGAGAACATGCGTTCTCAGAGCTCAGCGAGTCTCGGCCGTCGGATCGGATTTTTAATGCGTTTTGGGCCGTCTGATCTTGCCACCGGATCACCTCGGCCGTTGGATCCGACCGGAACACTGCTACAATGAACAGTACAACAACAATCGTGCCACCGCGGGTAATTCCAGCGCCCCCCGAAGGGCAGTTTCGTCATTTCGCGTCCTGCGATATAAAAGTGGCCCGCTCCTGTGGAGATGCCCTAGCTGTCGCTCCTCTCTCACTCGCGCCGCTCCTTCTCTTCCTCCCGCGCCGCCTCCCTCTCTCCCTCGAAACCCTAACCCGCGCCGCCTCCCTGCCCCGCCGCCGGCCGCCGCCGCCGCTCACTCGGGCACCCATCCACGACCTCACACCGCCCCTCTCCTCTTCCTTCCGCCTCACCTCTCTCTCTCTCCTTCCAAACCCTAGACCACCTCCCTGCCCCGTCCCCGTCGCCGAGGAGGAGCTCGCGCTCGGGGAGGACGAGGAGACGGCCGCCTCCATGGAGCAGCAGAAGGAGGAGGGGCACGCGGCGGCGGTGACCAAGAGGCGCATGGCGCAGCCGACCAAGAAGGCCGGGAACATGGCCACCGGCGACAAGGAGCCCGAGTTCCTCGACGAGCCGTCCTCGCCGACGAGGCCCGCTACAGGGATGGATGAGAGGATCTGAGGTCAACCCACTCCCTCGCCTTCTCTTGCTTGTACGCCACAGCCTGTGAGTGCCAGGAAGATGAGGAGGAGGCAGAGAGGGAGATGGTTCCGTTTGTTTACCCGTCTTTTATAAGTTTGAGATCTCGTTTTTCTTGATTCGGATCAGTTTGCTGTGCCTATCAATGGATTGATTCAAGATAATTTGTGATTCTGCTATCTAATTGATTGGTCTATATATGCTTTTTAATATGAATCACTTTATGCAGAAGATTGGCTGCTAAATGTTGGTAGTTTGTGTTGTGCTGCACATGACTAACTCAAATAAGTAAGCACTTTATGCTATGATATTGATTTTAAGTTAAGCGACCCAAACTTAGCAATGAACAAACCCTCCTGCAGTTCCCTACGTGCTTCATTACTGATTCCTAACCGATCATCAATTCCGTCTAATTAGTTGAATTCAGTTAGGAGAACTCACTGTATTTCTGCTAATGGAATTCACTCTGTGAAAAATGCATTCTGCATTTCCGCTGATGGAATTTTTGGATAATTCTGAGTTTTGTAATCCAAGAGATTGTTCTTCATTCTTCTTGCATGAGTAGTTTATACTGTATGATCCATTGTCAAAGAGTACTGTCGTGAGGATTTAACTGAAATCTAAGTTTATAAGCTCAAATTGTTCCATTTCAGTTTATAAGCAATTTTTATGATCATTGTTACTGCAATTCTCATGATCCAATTTCAGTTTATAAGCTCAGATTGTTCATGTTCCAGTTCCAAATTTTTATGAGAGTGCTCTTTCTGCGTTGGATCCAAAAGAGGAGGGGTCCCATCACAAAGATTCTGCCGTTGAAGCATCTGAAAAGCTTGAGAGGTGCTTTAAATCATTGACCGATGTTATTGGGACTATCACGTTCTCACAAAATGACTGCTGTGAAAATATTGGTAGTGATAATTCTGCTCAAAGAACATCTCAGTCATTTGACGGACATGAAAAGGTGGTTCTCAGATCTTAGTTATCTGGTTATGGCTTGATCTAAGTTATGCATATATTATTGGGTCAGTTTGTAGTGTTATCCAAAGCAGTTTATAAATAAGAAACATGCCGAACCAATTTTCCCAACCTATATAATCTACCTAAAATCGTTGTAAGATGAACAACTGCATTGTTTGGCTTCTGGCTGTTGGTAGCTGGTGCTCCTGGTGGTCTGGTATGAAGTGAGTAGTGCCAGGCTTAGTTCTTTCCAGGCATGAATTTTGGCGTTGAGGCCAAGTGTGGATGGAAATAGTACAAATCAGTGTGTCGTGGCGCTTGCTCATTCTATATGTTGTTTCGTGCATAAGCGTGTGAGGTTCAGTGTTGTAGCGGTAATCGTTGCTCGTTTTACATGGCGTTCTCTGCATAAGCTTGTGAGGTTCAGTGTTGTCGTTTCTGGCTTACAAGAATCTGTGTGGTTGTGTGTCTCAGTTGGTGCTGCTTCTCATTGTTGTCCTTGACTGAGGTTAGTTTTTGCTGTAGTATTAGGAACTTGTTATTTGGTGGCACTCTTTGGTCAAGCTTGAATTTTTTTGGGGCTCAAGCCTACCGTTCTTATGATGGTAATTGGGCCATTTTTATTACTAATGGAAGGTAATTAATAGAAAGTTATGGTTCATGATTTATTTAATGAAATAGCCGACTATTAGTCAAATTTATTGGTAGGATGTTTGTTTTACCATGCAGATATATTAGTTGGATTCTGCAGTGTTGATGTTGTTAACTTGTTGTGTCATACTGCAAGAATTGTGCATCAACTCTTGTACATTATTTTTTCTATTTTAACTGATTTGTTAAGTAACACGACCGTTGCTAATCTCCATCTGTTTGCCTTCTTCAAAAATAGGTTCGCATATGGAACATGAAATCCGTGAGCAAAGAAAACCAAAATGATGATTCCAATCAAACATTTCTGGCTACAATGCGTGACCATTTCAGATCAGTAAACTGTGTGAGATGGGCCAAGCATGGACGCTATCTGTCTTCCGGATCAGACGATCAAGCTATCCTAATTCGTGAAAGGAAAACTGGTTTCGGTACATCTGAGTTTGGAAGTGGAGAGCCTGCAGATATAGAAAATTGGAAGGTCATTATGACCTTAAGGGGGCATACTGTAGACGTGGTAATTATCTCCCAAATTTTCAGTCCAGCTATCTCACTGATATTTAATCCTTCCTATAAACACATTCCTGTTTATTATGCCTAAAGTAGGTAGATCTGACTGTGGTAATTATTTGTCAAAATTTCAGAGCTGTCTTCGTCAGTCTTTTGTATTAATCACGTATCTGTTTCCTATGCTGAAAGTAGGTAGATCTAAATTGTGAAGGAAATACGCCCTAGAGGCAATAATAAAATTATTATTTATTTCCTTATATCATGATAAATGTTTATTATTCATGCTAGAATTGTATTAACCGGAAACATGATACATGTGTGAATACATAGACAAACAGAGTGTCACTAGTATGCCTCTACTTGACTAGCTCGTTGATCAAAGATGGTTATGTTTCCTAGCCATAGACATGAGTTGTCATTTGATTAACGGGATCATATCATTAGGAGAATGATGTGATTGACTTGACCCATTACGTTAGCTTAGCACACGATCGTTTAGTATTCTGCTATTGCTTTCTTCATGACTTATACATGTTCCTATGACTATGAGATTATACAACTCCCGTTTACCGGAGGAACACTCTGTGTGCTACCAAACGTCACAACGTAACTGGGTGATTATAAAGGTGCTCTACAGGTGTCTCCGGAAGTACTTGTTGGGTTGGCGTATTTCGAGATTAGGATTTGTCACTCCGATTGTCGGAGAGGTATCTCTGGGCCCACTCGGTAATGCACATCACTATAAGCCTTGCAATCATTGTAACTAATGAGTTAGTTGCAGGATGATGTATTATGGAACGAGTAAAGAGACTTGCCGGTAACGAGATTGAACTAGGTTTTGAGATACCGACGATCGAATCTCGGGCAAGTAACATACCGATGACAAAGGGAACAACGTATGTTGTTATGCGGTCTGACCGATAAAGATCTTCGTAGAATATGTGGGAGCCAATATGAGCATCCAGGTTCCGCTATTGGTTATTGACTGGAGACGTGTCTCGGTCATGTCTACATAGTTCTCGAACCCGTAGGGTCCGCACGCTTAAAGTTAGATGACGGTTATATTATGAGTTTATGTGTTTTGATGTACGGAAGGAGTTCGGAGTCCCGGATGAGATCAGGGACATGACGAGGAGTCTCGAAATGGTCGAGACGTAAAGATCGATATATTGGACGACTATATTCGGACATCGGAAAGGTTCCGAGTGATTCGGGTATTTTTCGGAGTACCGGAGAGTTACGGGAATTCGTATTGGGCCTTAATGGGCCATACGGGAAAGGAGAGAAAGGCCCCAAAGGGTGGCCGCACCCCTCCCCATGGACTAGTCCGAATTGGACTAGGGCGGGGGGGGGGGGGGCGCCCCCTTCCTTCCTTCTCCTTCTCCCTTCCCTTCTCCTACTCCAACAAGGAAAGGAGGAGTCCTACTCCCGGTGGGAGTGGGACTCCCCCCTTGGCGCGCCCTCCTCCTAGGCCGGCCGCCTCCCCCCTTGCTCCTTTATATACGGGGGCAGGGGGGCACCCCAAAGACACAACAATTGATCGTTTGATCTTTTAGCCGCGTGCGGTGCCCCCCTCCACCATAGTCCACCTCGATAATACTGTAGCGGTGCTTAGGCGAAGCCCTGCGTCAGTAGAACATCATCATCGTCACCACGCCGTCGTGCTGACGAAACTCTCCCTCAACACTCGGCTGGATCGGAGTTCGAGGGACGTCATCGGGCTAAACGTGTGCTGAACTCGGAGGTGCCGTGCGTTCGGTACTTGATCGGTCGGATCGTGAAGACGTACGACTACATCAACCGCGTTGTGCTAATGCTTCCGCTTTCGGTCTACGAGGGTACGTGGACAACACTCTCCCCTCTCGTTGCTATGCATCACCATAATCTTGCGTGTGCGTAGGAATTTTTTTGAAATTACTACGTTCCCCAACAGTGGTATCAGAGCCAGGTTTTATGCGTTGATGTTATATGCACGAGTAGAACACAAGTGAGTTGTGGGCGATATAAGTCATACTGCTTACCAGCATGTCATACTTTGGTTCGGCGGTATTGTTGGATGAAGCGGCCCGGACCGACATTACGCGTACGCTTACGCGAGACTGGTTCTTCCGACGTGCTTTGCACAGAGGTGGCTAGCGGGTGTCAGTTTCTCCAACTTTAGTTGAACCGAGTGTGGCTACACCCGGTCCTTGCGAAGGTTAAAACAACACCAACTTGACAAACTATCGTTGTGGTTTTGATGCGTAGGTAAGAACGGTTCTTACTAAGCCAAGTAGCAGCCACGTAAAACTTGCAACAACAAAGTAGAGAACATCTAACTTGTTTTTGCAGGGCATGTTGTGATGTGATATGGTGAAGACATGATGCTAAATTTTATTGTATGAGATGATCATGTTTTGTAACCGAGTTATCGGCAACTGGCAGGAGCCATATGGTTGTCGCTTTATTGTATGCAATGCAATCGCCCTGTAATGCTTTACTTTATCACTAAGCGGTAGCGATAGTCGTAGAAGCATAAGATTGGCGAGACGACAACGATGCTACGATGGAGATCAAGGTGTCGCGCCAGTGACGATGGTGATCATGATGGTGCTTCGGAGATGGAGATCACAAGCACAAGATGATGATGGCCATATCATATCACTTATATTGATTGCATGTGATGTTTATCTTTTATGCATCTTATCTTGCTTTGATTGACGGTAGCATTATAAGATGATCTCTCACTAAATTATCAAGGTATAAGTATTCTCCCTGAGTATGCACCGTTGCGAAAGTTCTTCGTGCTGAGACACCACGTGATGATCGGGTGTGATAGGCTCTACGTTCAAATACAACGGGTGCAAAACAGTTGCACACGCGGAATACTCAGGTTAAACTTGACGAGCCTAGCATATAACAGATATGGCCTCGGAACACTGAGACCGAAAGGCCGAGCGTGAATCATATAGTAGATATGATCAACATAGTGATGTTCACCATTGAAACTACTCCATCTCACGTGATGATCGGACATGGTTTAGTCGATTTGGATCACGTGATCACTTAGAGGATTAGAGGGATGTCTATCTAAGTGGGAGTTCTTAAGTTATGATTAATTGAACTTTAATTTATCATGAACTTAGTCCTGGTAGTATTAGCATATCTATGTTGTAGATCAATAGCTCGCGTTTAGCTCCCCTGTTTTATTTTGATATGTTTCTAGAGAAAAATTATGTTGAAAGATGTTAGTAGCAAAGATGCGGATTGGATCCGTGATCTGAGGATTATCCTCATTGCTGCACAGAAGAATTATGTCCTTGATGCACCGCTAGGTGACGGACCTATTGATGCAGGAGCAGATGCAGACGTTATGAACGTTTTGACAAAAACTCGGTATGATGACTACTTGATAGTTTAGTGCACCATGCTTAACGGCTTAGAATCGGGACTTCAAAGACGTTTTGAACGTCATGGACCATATGAGATGTTCCAGGAGTTGAAGTTAATATTTCAAGCAAATACCCGAGTTGAGAGATATGAAGTCTCCAACAAGTTCTATAGCTAAAAGATGGAGGAGAATAGCTCAAGCAGTGAGCATGTGCTCAGATTGTCTGGGTACTACAATCGCTTGAATCAAGTGGGAGTTAATCTTCCAGATAAAATAGTGATTGACAGAATTCTCTAGTCACCATCACCAAGTTAGTAGAACTTCGTGATGAACTATAGTATGTAAGGGATGACGAAAGTAATTCCCAAGCTCTTCGCGATGCTGAAATCGACGAAGGTAGAAATCAAGAAAGAGCATCAAGTGTTGATGGTTAACAAGACCACTAGTTTCAAGAAAAGGGAAAAGGGATAGAAGGGGAACTTCAAGAAGAACGGCAAGCAAGTTGCTACTCAAGTGAAGAAGCCCAAGTCTGTACCTAAGCCTGAGACTAAGTGCTTCTACTGCAAAGGGACTGGTCACTGGAAGCGGAACTGCCCCAAGTATTTGGCGGATAAGAAGGATGGCAAAGTGAACAAGCTATATTTTATATACATATATTGATGTGTACCTTACTAGTGTTTATAGTAGCCCCTGGGTATTCGATACTTGTTCGGTTGCTAAAAATTAGTAACTCGAAACAGGAGTTACAGAATGAACAGAGACTAGTTAAGGGTGAAGTGACGATGTGTGTTGGAAGTGGTTCCAAGATTGATATGATCATCATCGCACGCTCCCTACACTTTCGGGATTACTGTTGAACCTAAATAAGTGTTATTTGGTGTTTGCGTTGAGCATGAATGTAATTTGATCATGTTTATTGCAATACGGTTATTCATTTAAGTTAGAGAATAACTGTTGTTCTGTTTACATGAATAAAACCTTATATGGTTACACACCCAATGAAAATGGTTCGTTGGATCTCGATTGTAGTGATACACATATTCATAATATTGAAGCCAAAAGATGCAAAGTTAATAATGATAGTGCAACTTATTTGTGGCACTGCCGTTTAGGTCATATTGGTGTAAAGCGCATGAAGAAACTCCATGCTGACGGGCTTCTGGAATCACTTGATTATGAATCACTTGATACTTGCGAACCATGCCTTATGGGCAAAATGACTAAGACTCCGTTCTCCGGAACAATGGAGCGAGCAACTGACTTATCGGAAATAATACATACTGATGTATGCGATCCGATGAGTGTTGAGGCTCGCGGCGGGTATCGTTATTTTCTGACCTTCACAGATGATTTGAGCAGATATGGGTATATCTACTTGATGAAACATAAGTTTGAAACATTTGAAAAGTTCAAAGAATTTCAGAGTGAAGTGGAAAATCATCGTGACAAGAAAATAAGGTTTCTACGATCTGATCGCGGAGACAAATATTTGAGTTACGAGTTTGGTCTTTAATTAAAACAAAGTGGAATAGTTTCACAAATTCGTGCCACCTGGAACACCACAGTATAATGGTGTGTCCGAACGTCATAACCGTACTTTATTGGATATAGTGCAATCTATGATGTTTCTTACCGATTTACCATTATAGTTTTGGGGTTATGCATTAGAGACAGCTGCATTCACGTAAAAAAGGGCACCATCTAAATCCGTTTGAGACGACACCGTATGAACTGTGGTTTGGCAAGAAATCAAAGTTGTCGTTTCTTAAAGTTTGGGGTTGTGATGCTTATATGAAATGGTTCCATCCTGATAAGCTCAAACCTAAATCGGAGAAATATGTCTACATAGGATACCCAAAGGAGACTGTTGGGTACACCTTCTATCACAGATCCGAAGGCAAGACATTCGTTGCTAAGAATGGATCCTTTCTAGAGAAGGAGTTTCTCTTGAAAGAAGTGAGTGGGAGGAAAGTAGAACTTGATCAGGTAACTGTACCTGCTCCTTTATTGGAAAGTAGTTCATCACAGAAATTTGTTCCTGTGACTCCTACACCAATTAGTGAGGAAGCTAATGATGATGATCATGTAACTTCAGATCAAGTTACTACCGAACCTCGTAGGTAAACCAGAGTGAGATCCACACCAGAGTGGTACGGTAATCCTGTTCTGGAGGTCATGTTACTTGACCATGACGAACCTACGAACTATGAGGAAGCGATGATTAGCCCAGATTCCGCGAAATGGCTTGAGGCCATGAAATCTGAGATGAGATCCATGTATGAGAACAAAGTATGGACTTTGATTGACTTGCCCAATGATCGGCGAGCCATTGAGATTAAATGGATCTTCAAGAGGAAGACTGACGCTGATAGTAGTGTTACTATCTACAAAGCTAGAATTGTCGCAAAAAGGTTTTCGACAAGTTCAAGGTGTTGACTACGATGAGAGTTTCTCACTCGTATCTATGCTTAAGTCCGTCCGAATCATGTTAGCAATTGCCGCATTTTATGAAATCTGGCAAATGGATAAACAAAACTGCATTCCTTAGTGGATTTATTAAAGAAGAGTTGTATATGATGCAACCAGAAGGTTTTGTCAATCCTAAAGGTGCTAACAAAATATGCAAGCTCCAGCGATCCATCTATGGACTGGTGCAAGCATCTCAGAGTTGGAATATACGCTTTGATGAGTTGATCAAAGCATATAGTTTTATACAGACTTGCGGTGAGTGGGAGCACTACAACATTTCTGATAAGTATATGTTAATGACATATTGTTGATCAAAAATAATGTAGAATTATTCTGCAAAGCATAAAGGAGTGTTTGAAAGAAGTTTTTCAAAGAAAGACCTCGGTGAAGCTGCTTACATATTGAGCATCAAGATCTATAGAGATAGATCAAAACACTTGATAAGTTTTTTCAATGAGTACATACCTTGACAAGATTTTGAAGTAGTTCAAAATGGAACAGTCAAAAAAAGAGTTCTTACCTATATTACAAGGTGTGAAATTGAGTAAGACTCAAAGCCCGACCACGGCAGAAGATAGAAAGAGAATGAAAGTCATTCCCTATGCCTCGGCCATAGGTTCTATAAAGTATGCCATGCTGTGTACCACATCTATTGTATACCCTACACTGATTTTGGCAAGGGAGTACAATAGTGATCTAGGAGTAGATCACTGGACAGCGGTCAAAATTATCCTTAGTGGAATAAGGATATGTTTCTCGATTATGGAAGTGACAAAAGGTTCGTCGTAAAGGGTTACATCGATGCAAGTTTTGACACTAATCTAGATGACTCTAAGTCTCGGTCTAGATACATATTGAAAGTGGGAGCAATTAGCTAGAGTAGCTCCATGCAGAGCATTGTAGACATAGGAATTTGCAAAATACTTACGGATCTGAATGTGACAGACCCGTTGACTAAAATTATCTCACAAACAAAACATGATCACACCTTAGTACTCTTTGGGTGTTAATCACATAGCGATGTGAACTAGATTATTGACTCTAGTAAACCCTTTGGGTGTTGGTCACATGACGATGTGAACTATGGGTGTTAATCACATGGTGATGTGAACTATTGATGTTAAATCACATGGCGATGTGAACTAGATTATTGACTCTAGTGCAAGTGGGGGACTGAAGGAAATGTGCCCTAGAGGCAATAATAAAGTTATTATTTATTTCCTTATATCATGATAAATGTTTATTATTCATGCTAGAATTGTATTAACCGGAAACATGATAAATGTGTGAATACATAGACAAACAGAGTGTCACTAGTATGCCTCTACTTGACTAGCTCGTTGATCAAAGATGGTTATGTTTCCTAGCCATAGACATGAGTTGTCATTTGATTAACGGGATCATATCATTAGGAGAATGATGTGATTGACTTGACCCATTCTGTTAGCTTAGCACACGATCGTTTAGTATTCTGCTATTGCTTTCTTCATGACTTATACATGTTCCTATGACTATGAGATTATACAACTCCCGTTTACGGGAGGAACACTTTGTGTGCTACCAAATGTCACAACGTAACTGGGTGATTATAAAGGTGCTCTACAGGTGTCTCCGAAGGTACTTGTTGGGTTGGCGTATTTCGAGATTAGGATTTGTCACTCCGATTGTCGGAGAGGTATCTCTGGGCCCACTCGGTAATGCACATCACTATAAGCCTTGCAAGCATTGTAACTAATGAGTTAGTTGCAGGATGATGTATTACGGAACGAGTAAAGAGACTTGCCGGTAACGAGATTGAACTAGGTTTTGAGATACCGACGATCGAATCTCGGGCAAGTAACATACCGATGACAAAGGGAACAACGTATGTTGTTATGCGGTCTGACCGATAAAGATCTTCGTAGAATATGTGGGAGCCAATATGAGCATCCAGGTTCCGCTATTGGTTATTGACTGGAGACGTGTCTCGGTCATGTCTACATAGTTCTTGAACCCGTAGGGTCCGCACGCTTAAAGTTAGATGACGGTTATATTATGAGTTTATGTGTTTTGATGTACGGAAGGAGTTCGGAGTCCCGGATGAGATCAGGGACATGACGAGGAGTCTCGAAATGGTCGAGACGTAAAGATCGATATATTGGACGACTATATTCGGACATCGGAAAGGTTCCGAGTGATTCGGATATTTTTCGGAGTACCGGAGAGTTACGGGAATTCGTATTGAGCCTTAATGGGCCATACGG
>NC_057805.1:465708587-465753195 GCF_018294505.1 Triticum aestivum | reverse complement strand
AAAGGAGGAGTCCTACTCCCGGTGGGAGTGGGACTCCCCCCTTGGCGCGCCCTCCTCCTAGGCCGGCCGCCTCCCCCCTTGCTCCTTCATATACGGGGGCAGGGGGGCACCCCAAAGACACAACAATTGATCGTTTGATCTTTTAGCCGTGTGCGGTGCCCCCTCCACCATAGTCCACATTGATAATACTGTAGCGGTGCTTAGGCGAAGCCCTGCGTCGGTAGAACATCATCATCGTCACCACGCCGTCGTGCTGACGAAACTCTCCCTCAACACTCGGCTGGATCGGAGTTCGAGGGACGTCATCGGGCTGAACGTGTGCTGAACTCGGAGGTGCCGTGCGTTCGGTACTTGATCGGTCGGATCGTGAAGACGTACGACTACATCAACCGCGTTGTGCTAACGCTTCCGCTTTCGGTCTATGAGGGTACGTGGACAACACTCTCCCCTCTCGGTGCTATGCATCACCATGATCTTGCATGTGCGTAGGAATTTTTTTGAAATTACTACGTTCCCCAACAAATTGGTCCCCTGATGACTCGACGTTGGCTAGTGGCATCTTGGACAATACTGTTCACATTTGGAGCATGACAAACGGTATTTGCATTGCCATCTTGCGGGGGCATTCCAGGTTAGTTAAAGGAGTTATTTGGGATCCTATTGGATCTTTTATTGAAAGCCAGTCAGACGACGGGACTGTTATCATATGGCGTACGGTTGACGGGAGTCTTGCTCACAAGACTGAAGGCCATTGGTCAAAATCTGTATGTTATGTTTCATACAATTTTGTTATCAATTTACTGTTTCCTTGTCTGACATGTCTTTTTGTTCATCCATAGTTTATTTGTTCTTTTTATTCGGTTCAAGTAGTCATTCTTTGGTTTTATTCTGTATGAAAACCATCTGCACAGAAATTAACAATATAATATATGCTTATTATCAGTTCAGTGCTAATATTGTAAGACAATAGTACAGTTAAGCTTACTGTGTTGGGAAATTTCTCCCCTTTGATTCCACAACTGTATATATGTTAGTTAGGCTGGATGGAGTAGGATTAGTTAGTGGATCAGACCCGGATGCTTATTGAAAAGAGTGGGAGTGCTACAAAGATGAGGAGGAAGAAATCCTAAAAAGGGTGCTCATGTATGTTGGGGATTAGGGAATACAGTAAAAAATACCATGCAGTTCATACTGGTATCGGTGGCCAAACAACAATTTGTGCTCTATTGTATCGGGGGCGTATCAGAGGAGTATCGGTATCGGATACGGTATCCGATACCGATTCGCTGGTTGCCTGAAGTATCGGTGCATTCGAGGCTGCTGCTCTACCTACAAGTGAACAAGAATCTCAGTGTGTAGTGTGTAAACTCTCGACCACCTCTATATCTATCTGTAGTGCTATATTCTTTTGGGTGGAAATTATCATCTAAACAAATACCCCGTGAAGTGACTGCATTGGTTGGGCAAAGACATAGGTTTGTAGTGTCTATCTCCTCGAAGAGCTTCTTGCCCAACATAGAAGTGACCTCTTTCCAAGTCAATAGGCTAGATTTGCCTGTTGAGCCAGTTGTGCGAAATGCGGTTCTGTATCTCAGGGCAGACTCATCTGGACAGTCTGAAAGTAATACGAGTTCTTGGTCTGGTGCTGGCTTATTGACCAGTGTGCTGCCCACTGATTCCGTTCCGCCATTGTCTCTTACAGATAACGAGCATGCAAATGAACTTGTGCATGAGGGAACACATTCAAAGGTGCGCCTCTCTGTCCAAATAAAATCATTTATGTTGCTTGGCATCCGTCCCGTCTTTGTTGTTTTACTCGGTTGTCGTATGCCTTTTTCCTAGGAACTTACCACCTCTAAAGGCAATAAGGATCGACCTTCCCCTGCTTCTGTCAACAAAGGGTATGATAACTCTTCCAGCAAAAGTGATACAAGATGTTTCAAACAGATTGTTCTAGGTTTGTGGTGTGGGTTGGTTAACTTTGTTGTCCAGTGTCGGTGCAGGGGGAGTGCCAACCAGTGGGCAGCCTAAGTCAGGGCTGCATAAGCCTTTGTTTCCCGATGGCCATGCAAAGGTATTTGCTTTTGTTTGCTTGGTGATGATTCATCCAGACCTGATCACATGATTATTTGGTGGTCGGTTGACATGGCATATTTGTTTATACCTGCTAGGGGGTGCAAAACTGGATGGTGGCTCTGTTGTTCTTGGTGACGATCTTGCTGCTACCTCGAGGTATCTGGCTTTGGTTTGAAGCAAGTGTCTAACATTATATGTGTCGTTGCTGCCTTCTTTTACATGGTCGTTGTTTGTCCCTGAAGCAAATCAACTGACGACCTGGCAGCAGAAGGAGACGGTTCCAATGTGGCTAAAAGGCTCAAGCTTTAGTTCAGGAGGCTTTAGAGAGCCTATTCTTTTGGTGTGTCTGTCCACTGCCTTTTCTATCATTAACTACCCTTTGTCCTATACCCGATTTGGTTTTCATTTTAGCTTCTATTTTTTCAGAATCACACTGAGTTGGTTATGTGTGTGCTCGAAGTGATCACCTAGAGAAGGACGTCTCGACGCAGGTTAGACGGTGAAGCCTCGCTCTAGGTATATCGTCCCTTTTGTCGTGTCATGTTGTTTATGAATCGATGTTCTGTTCCGCCGACCCCGGGAAACTTTAGTGTGGTGTTTGCGAAAGACCAATCGCTGGTAGTACTCGGATCTGAATTGGCTTTGCTTTTGTGTGGGATCTGTTTAGCTGATGGTTGCTGGTGAATGTAAGGACATAATTGACTGGCTTATTTAGTATGCTTGTAATGGATTTTGTTTCATGACTTGCTTGCATTTTACATGTACATTGTGGCTTGGTTTCTATTTTTCAGATAGGCGCAAATAGGATCAACTCTTATCTAATTAAATTTTAATCACTTCACATATACACGCTTATTTTCTGCTAATGGTATGTACTGTCACATCCTTTTACTTCCCTATTTATATTTGACCCAACATACAATTCACCTACCGCTTGCATAGCTACATTAAGTACATAATCATGTATATCATATAAGTGAGAGAGGCATGTACGTATTGTACGACTACTGTAAGACTGACAGTTTAGTATCAAAATACATGGCCTTATATATCATATAAATTTGCTGGTTTGGTTCAGCAAATGAAGGCTAGAGGAAAATACATTCAAACAAATCCCTCTTTCTCAGTTCTTAGGAGAACCATGGCCGCCACCACAAAAATATGAATGAATATGGTTGGTGACTAGTTACTTAAGCTCCTACTATTATGTGTTATTTTTTGGCCTTTATTTGCATTTACCCTAAAATAGCTTGGACACCACTTGATCGGAGTCACAAGTCATCATTGATTGCATAGGAGTAGGCCGGGGTAACAATGCCGCTTTCTTATCAAGTTGGTTACATGTGTTTGTTACATTCATTTCATCTGTATCTCCTTCTCTTCTGTTCTACAATTCCTTTTGCTTATGATTTCTTATTGTAGTGTCAAACATTAATTGCTTGGGTTGTTGCTGCTATGAAAATAAATATATTGCTATATTATAGGTCTGTTACTTCGCGCTCTCTCTCTCTCTCTCTCATTTCATAATGATGTGAACTTCTCTTATGCTGCAATATTGGAGAGATTATTTTCAAACTCAACCAGTGTCACGAGCTACTTGGTTCCTTCTCATTACTTGGAGGATGCATGGATTGGAGAGATTATGGATGAAGACTGAATTATGTGTACGTATGATATCTTCTACTTTTGGTCAGATGAATCTTGCAAGAATTCCAATGTATACATTTTGGTCATCTGTATCAGAATAAGGATTCACCTTGAATTATGCAGTTTCTTTTGATGGAAATATTTAGTTTGTTGTGTAATTGTAATGGACGATTATGGATGAGGATTGAATAATGTATATATATGATGGATGCTCTTATTCCTTCGACTCATCATCCGGAGATAATAGTAGATGAATGATTGATTGCGGCTTTCTTTTGTTATGTCATGCTACATCTCCTAATAAGAATGTACCACTTGCTTCTAATGGGTTTTGACCCTTTGGATTCTTTTGTTTTTGTGAACTTTTGGAATATAAACCATATCTTTACCGGGTTGGATATGGCTGGGGCAGGTGGGATGCGGCAAGCCGCACTTCCTATCTAGTAAAGATGGAGAGGAGAGAGAGACGCGCATGCAGAGATGGAGAGAGCGGGCGCGAGAATATATGGCTGCAGGCCAATCGTTTGCATGCACAGAGTAACTGCCCAGCGTCTCCTCGGTAGCAATTTAGGGGCAAAATAGTCCAAATTTTGCTGAGCGCTCCTCTCCTTGGTATCCGGGCTGGAGCTAAAACGCAGACAATAAAGGACCGGAGGGAGTAATAGCCAACACGTATAGTAGTGGGCTACAATGAAGTACTGTACTTTTCTATCATATGACTCACCATACACTTTCACATATCTTCTTGGAGCACGTTCTACAGCCGGCTGTAAGTCTACAACCTGCTTCTCTTCTCTCTCCTCTTCTCTTTCTTCCAAGTCAGCAAAGATATAGTATTTAAATCCTTACAGCCCACTTACGTCACCTTATTATACTTGCTCTTAGCGGCGCTATTTGAAATTGCCAGGGAGCTTCCGAGGCGTTTCTTCAAAACGCCGTGGATGACATACATTTGGAGGCGTTATTGTAAAATGCCTTCGTTGCTCTTTCCTGTCGGGACCAACTCTAGCGTTCTTCTTAAACGCCTCGAAAGAGAATTGAAGGCATTTTCAACTCATGCAGAGGCATTTTATAATGCCTCGTAACCTCATCCGTGATGTAGTGCATTTGGTTAATTATTGCACATCTAAGTGAGTGAATCAAGCATAAAAAGAAAAAAAAACATAAAAACAAAATATTCACGCGAATCTTCGTGTAAGATCAATAACATAAGACTTAGATGTGCAGTATTTATGGCACATCTGTATGTGCTTTAGCAAAACTGTAAGAGTCACTCCCTCTTTAAAGAAATATAACACCTTTTATAGATCACTAAAGACTATAAAATGTCTTATATTTCTTTACAGAGGAAGTACTTGTCATGTCCCCAAAAAATTGTTAATAGTTTATTCTTCCTTCCAAAGTTAAACTTTTTAAAATTTTGACCAAATCTATAGAAAGAATGTATCAACATATACACCACCAAATTAGTTTCATTTGATTTGTCATAAATTCATTTTCCAAAAAGAATCCAAAGATGTCAACATGTTTTTTTATGATTCTGATCAAATATGGAGAAGTTTGACTTAGAGCAAAGCTGAAACTTCGATTAGTTTGGAATAGAGAAACTCCAAAAGAAATATCACAAGCAAAAAGAAAAGAAAAAAAGCTCATCATATAGCAGAAACAGATGTGTCCAATGTGTCACTGTAGAGAGACTTTGTAATTTCACTTTTGCTTCGTCTTTTCTTCATCACAGCTCTCCTGTGCGTTTTGCACTTGAACAAACAGAATGAGCAGATTAAACATACCTCTCAGCACGTACCTGTAATCATGGAGGAGGATATACACGCCCATTGCCCCAAAGCACACAAGAAAAGCACCCAAAACACATGTCCGAGCTATAAGATTACACGCAATGAAGCAAGCATTACAACGAAAGCAACCTCTATATATAAATTAGAAAGACACATCGGTGCTCTCTTCGTGTCCCCGCCAAAAAAGAAATTTCTTACTTAAGGAGAAAGCTAGGAAGCCATCCAACGCGGTCTTATATCGGTCCACGGCGTGGTTCAGACGTGCTTTCTCCCGCAAATCAGAGACAAACATGGGGCTTTGCGGCACTCCAGGCCCTCTTCTGACCGTCCTGACCCACCCGAAACCCCTCCTCCATCCCGCGCGCTTTCGTTCAGCACCGCTCCAGAGTGTCAGCGCCCGCATTCATGCCCGGCCAGAGCGGACGCGACTGCTCGCTGGTGCCGGCACTGAAGCAGCGCGCCAGCCGAGAGAGAGCCGCCCGCACCGCTTTCCGTGCAGGCGACTGCTGCGCGTTCGAATGACACGACGGCCGCCCGTTCGTCCGTTTGTCGCCCATATTGATGACACGTGGTTACCGAGGCGTCTCCTTCGACGCCACTCGTCCATCCCTCTGCCGCCCACCATTGCTATATAAACCGCTGCCCCGGCCATAGCCGCATTCATCTACCTCTGGTCCCTCTCCGCACCACTCCACCATGACCCCCCCTCCCGCCAAATCTCTCTGGGATGTCGGACCAAAAGAAGGAGATGGCCGCTGTCGGTACTAAAACCGGCTGATCTCGGGTAGGGGGTCCCGAGCTATGTTCCTGGAAACGATGGGTAACATGAAACAAGGGAGACAATGTTTACCCAGATTCAGGCCCTCTCGAAGGTAAAACCCTTCGTCCTACTTTTATTATATTGATGATGGAGTATCGAGTACAAGATGATCTACCCCAAGATCGTTTATTGTGTTCTAAACCCTAAGGCTGATATATTTTGACTGTGCTTCTACGGACTAAACCCCTCGGCTTATATAGGCACCAAGGATATCTAGGGTTACATATGGTCGGTTGCCAATTAGGAATAAACACGCCGACAATTGGAGTTGTCCTTGAAGTATACGCCAAGTCTTCGGTGGTGTCCATCTTGATCACGCTGGGAATCGTAGCTTCTGAAGTCCTTCCTTGTGGAGATTGGCGGGCCGTAAGCTCGGCCCATAGGTTGGCACCCCTTAGTCCAGACACCATCATCCAACATTGCTGCCGGCTGGCAGCTGGAGGACGACGACGTCCCAATGGAGGACACTGCCGACGACTAACGGCACCACCCTCCTCCTCCTCCGCGCCACCCTCAACGGTGCATTACATCATGACCATCGGCGAGGCCCGTGCCTATTACATGGACATGGCGCGGGAGGAGCAGTTCTGGGAAGCGTAGGCCGACGCTGCCTACAACCACCACCTCCTCGAGGAGCACGTGCATGCGGAGTTGCAGCTCGCCGCCGGCAGAGCAGACGCGGACATGACGGAGCAGGAGGCGTTGTTCGAGTCCTACCGCTCCACCCCGAGATCCGCCTCACCCACTGGCAGTACCGGCAGCGGGTGGCGGAGGTGGCAGCCGCCGGCAAGGAGTGCGACGATGAGGCGCCCGAGGCAGTGCTCGGCGAGACCGACGACGTGGAGGAGGACATCGTCGAGTCCGCACCCAGCCGCGATGACCACAAAGCCGGCACGTCCGCGGGCACCGTTAGCAGCGAGGAAGAGTAGTGCACCATCGGCACACTACTACGAAAAGGGCTATAGATAATATGGACATTAATGACGCACCACACATGTGGTGCGCCACTACTATATACTAATGGCGCACCATGTGTTGGTGCGCCATTAGTGTCCAAATACTAATGGCGCACCACATCCACGGTCCGCCACTAGTAACAACATTTTTTTTATTTTCTTTTCAAAACTAGTAATGGCGCACCAGTGGATAGTGCGCCATTACTAGTTAAACTAGTAATGGCGCACCACATCCACGGTGCGCCACTAGTAATTTTTTTTCAATTTTTTTTCAAAACTAGTAATGACGCACCGTGTGTGTGGTGAACTAGTAATGGCGCACCACTTCCATGATGCGCCATTACTTACTTGGCCCAAAAATTCCACCGGATGCACCCCCCGTGGACCGCCTTTTCAGTTTTAAAAAAAATAAAAGAAAATGATGGAAATGTCAAAAAATAAAAGAAAATAAGTTTCCCATGTGATATGTGGTCTACTTGTTGGGAAAATTTACAAATATGAATTTCGACTTTATTTGCAAAATCTCTCGGGAATTTGTAAAATGGGCATAACTTTTGCATACGAACTCGGATTAAAAAGTTTTTTATATGAAAAATCATCTACTCGAAAAGTTACATCCGAATTTAACTAGGGAAACCCCGTTAAACATTTTCAAAATCCTCAAAACCTAACAGAAAAAAGTTACGGTGCTTTTAAGATCTAGAGGGGAAAAAATGGAAAAAAATTCAAACTTACTAGTGTCGCACCATTTGCTAGGTGCGCCACTAGTAACAGAAAAAAAAATTAGTTTCAAACTTTTTTTTGGAATATTTTTTTCAAAAAATGATACGTAATATGATCGGGAAGTTTGAAATATTTTTTAAAATTTCATCATACTCATGAACATGAACAAAGTCCTAGACATCAACAAGGTTTAATAGGATTGATATGATAGATATATCAACAAGTGCCTGTTAAGTGAGGTGGTGCTGGGGTTGGATAGAACTGCCTGAGATTAAGAAAAAATCGAAAAAAAAATAAAAAAAATTGGAAAAAGAATTTCTGAATTTTTTTTGAAAAAATTTGTTAGTAATGGCACACTTCTATGTGGTGCGCCATTACTAAGTCAGATAGTAATGGCGCACTGTGTGATATACTAATGGCGCACTCCCTGGTGCGCCATTACTATCTGGTATACTAATGGCGCACCCCTGGTGCTAGTGGCGTGATGCTAGTGGCGCACCTGTAGTGCGCCATTAGTAGCCAAAACAGGTACGCCACTAGCAGGCCTTTTTCTAGTAGTGGCAGCGAGGAAGAGTAGGTTACGGATGCAGAGCTGAAGAGCACCGAGGCGGAACTGGAGACGGTGAAGCTTCAGTTCTCTTGGTGTTCATGGCCGGACACGGGGAATGGACGCCCCCGACCTTTTGGACCTAGCCAGACGAGCTCCAATCAGTTGATATAAATGTAATGAAATCGGTCATGTTTAAATAAAATTCGTCATGTTTATATGAAACACTATCGTGTTTATATGAAATCAGGTTTGTGTTTGATTGAATTTGGTCCGATTAGTTTAAATTGTTGTTAAAATGTATGCGGCTAGCTTTGGATGATGGCCTTCTGCATCCGTGTCTGCGGGCGGATACAGAAGGAAATTTGCGGGTTGCCGTCAGAGATGCCCTTATAACGAGAAACCCAGCTTCATGTATAGCACGTTGCAACAAACAGAATCCTATATAATATTAGCATAATTATTATAGTACATAGATATAGTTCTCTTCGAGAGCAGCAAGCGGCAAACTTGCTGTGATGCTCTCGAGTCCCGGCCGGCCGGACGTACGGTGCCCCGTGATGACAGGAACATGGAACCAACAAACGCGGACGCATGCGCATCTCATGCATGCTCGATCGTGCTTTCACGCACAGTATGTTCACGCGGTGCCGATAATGCACGCGTACTGCTCCTCTCTAGCCCGTAGCCAAAAGGAAAAGGTCCCAGTCGATGGCTCTTTCCCGGAAGGCACACACACATTCGTGAGTCTATGTCCACCGCGAGGGCGGGATGGAGGAGTTAAAGAGGAGATCGACGTCGACGTCCGTGCTCCCGCTTTCAGGGCAGCTACGCCTACGCTGTCTGTTGCTGCCTCTACTATGATACTCTCCTCCGCCGGAGTTGCTGTTGGTGCACATGTGAACTCGTGACCCGCCCGCGTCGATCGACTGCGTGGTGGTGGTAGCACGGGATCCTCACCATTGTACTATTTTCTTCTTGAACTCAATACAGACGCAAGCGCTTATATACATGCGCATACACTCATCCCTATGAACGCACACATGCACATCTTACCTTTATGAGCATCTTTGAAAGACTGAACCGGCATATCATCTTGTACTATTTTCATTTTGAGACAAACCCCCACCATGGTACTGGCACGTACGTACGTCCCTTCCCGTGTCTGGAGATCCACGTACGCACACACGCGTTGCGGCCACCGAGGCACCGAGTCACGAGGAAATACAATTCGGTGTGGACGCGCCGTGCATGACGGTGACGTTCTTTCGGTGCTTGGCTCCTGTTTTATCTTCGCGAGAATCGCCCGGCATTTGGCATTTTTTGCAACTGAAAAGAGCATTTGACATTTGCACGTTCCGTTACGCCCCGTTGATGGTTTTTCTTTTCTTTGCCATCTTCAACAGCAAACCGTAAATTTTCTCCTGCATCCGTCCGCACACAGGTGGACTAGTCCGCGGACATAAATGTGAAAAGCCATCATCCATCGCTGCCCACATATATTTTAACCCGCATTTGAACTAACCGGATGAAATTCATGCAAATCAACCGATATTCATCAAAGTTCGGATAGAGAATAGCACACATCATCCATACATAGCCTGCAAATTAAGTCTAGTACAATAATGTCTCAAATTCGACCGGATGTTCAACAAGATTTTTATCAACGGGTCATGCCTTCCCACACATACTCCTCTTTCAGTTTCATCCAACAGTGTGTACGTAAATCGCCGTCCCTCTGTCCTGTGGTACACCACGACGGCGCGTGCGGGCTACATAATATGTAGACCAACATTGAGTGAATGAATCAATCAACAAGTTAAGCAAGAGGAAGCAAAACTTGGTGACGCTATTCTTGATAGCGTGCCAGCAATACGATAACGACCTCGCGTTGCATTCTTGAATGATATACATGTCATAAGGCGTAATGTGCTTCCGTGCGTAAAACATTTCATGCACTTGCTGCCAGAAGGTCTCCCAACCACGCGTCGCACAACAACTCACCCTTCATGACCGAGTAGCTCACCATTCTTCGTACTCTAAAAAACAACATGCGTTCAAAAATAAGCTCAATGACATTTGATCGAACACCTGCCAAGTGTGGAGTTCGCCATGGAGGTCGTCTATATGGGGGCGGAGTGTACGTGTGTACAAACGGTTCCAGGGTGGACAGGGCCATCGTAGAGGCGAGCGGGCGCGTCGGTGCTGGTTGAGGACGCCCTGCAATGCTTCTGTGGCAGCTGGAGACGTACAACAACGGTCACGAGGTGGATGGTGCGGATGTAAAGCAAGGAGGAGAAGGGGCGGGACAGAAGGAAATGAGACCGAGAGTGGGGATTGGGTCGGCCGAGGGTGTAAGAATCCTACGTGTTGAAGTCCTATGTGTCTTCTGTCTAAACTCCCGCAATACTCCCCCAATTTTTGTCTTCAATTTGCTAGAGAAAACACGTCTGAACCGCTCGGTGGACCGATACAGCCCGTGTTGGATGACTTCCACGACGAATGCGGCATCTTTTAAGCCATGGCCGGCCGGGCACCGGTTTCTTCTCTTTAGTTGGACATCTAATTAGTTCAACCACATTAAGAGTTACTTCTGATGTCCCCAAAAAAATTGTTAATAGTTTCTTCTTCGTTCCAAAGTTAATTTCTTTTTAAAATTTGACCAAATCTATAGAAAGAATATATAGCAACATCTATAACAACAAATTTGTTTCATTTTCTTTGTCATAAATTTATTTTCCAGAAAGAATCCAAAGATGTCAACACGTTTTTCTATGATTCTGGTCAAATATGGAGAAGTTTGACTTAGAACAAAGCTGGAACTTCGATTAGTTTGGAACGGAGAAACACCATGGATTAAAACCTGAAGAAAAATCAGACAAAAAAAAAACGCATCATATAGCGTGCGGGAATTGAATCCTAAGCTTCCAGGCAGTAACAGTATTGTTCAGCGTGTTACAGAGAAAAAATACCTTGCAAGAAGAAACAGAGGTGTTCAGTGTGTCATCCTAGAGTCTTTGTAATTTCACTTTTTCTTCGTCTTCCATCCATCATAGCAGTCCTGTGTGTTTTGCACTTGAACAAACAGAATGAGCAGATTAAACATACTTCTCAGCCTGCACAGCCTAATCATGGAGGATATGCATGCCTATTACCCGAAGCACAAAAGAGAAAACACCCAAAACACATGTCCAAGCTTTAAGATGGCACGCAATGAAGCAAGCATTACAACGAAAGCAACCTCTCTATATAAATTTCAGTTTTGCAATTTAATAAACGCAGCGGTGCTCTCTTCGTGACGCACGACCAATCCCCATCGATGGAGCATTATCGCGCAGCGTGGAACACGCACAAATTCATTGCAATTTAGAATCACCACAAGTATTGCTTGTCTCAGTCACAGGAACATAAGATGCAACGCCCGTTGTGTATAGTAAATCAATTAATTAACCGTCACCAGCAGTCAGGGTCGTGCCTTCGCTGTCTAACTGATTAGTATACGCAGCAATGGAATGTCACTACCGTCAGTCTCATCCGCGTCGATCATGTTTGTATTGGCTTCCTCAAGTCCAATACCAAGTACAGATGGCATCTCTAAAGAAAACCAGACCTGCACGCTGTAGGAAACACGACGCATTGTCCGTTAGATAGAGACTGATACATGCAAGGTGCAGTGTGCCCTCCTCCATCAGGTAAAATATTACAACATTGCCATTATTTACTTGATAGGATAGTAGAAGAACAACTGATAGATAATGTATTTCAAAAAAAAAACTGATAGATAATGTAGTTGAAGCTTAGTAACATCGAGATCAACTAAATGAAATGGCACATACTAAGTGTTCGAGGGAAAAAAGAAATGGCACAACTTGTTTGGAACAGAGGTCCATAAATGAAAGGAAGTTTCTTTGAATGTCCTTAAAAAAAAGAGAAGAGAAGTTTACTGTTTAATGAGTGTTTTTCTAGTGTCGATAACTAGCTCGTATGTTCTAATTTAGGTACGCTAAGCCCAAATTCTTTGCAGATATAAGCGGGGTTAGTTTTGCAGATAACATATGTAACCAACACCACCATTGTTGCATGGTGGTAACTTAGGTCGGTAACACAGATAACCAGGCAACACCCTTTTTGTCAGCTGCAACATCAATGAAACAAAACTGGGTTCTGTCTTATGTTATCTTCCTCTAAGGATTTTAATAGCAATACACTCGTGGCATTGGACATCTCAACTCTCCAATAAATAGAGGGCATAGGAAATCAAACCTAACAGAAATCATCTGCCATGATTAACTTAACTGTGAACTTTTCTCCATACAAAGTAAAAAAAAAAAATACATGTTCGCTTTAAGTAGTGGCATGCTTCTTTGAAATGGAGGAATTACAGAGATACTGGTACCCATGGATAGGCTTGGAACCTTGGACTATCCGTCAGACTGAGACTGCATTTAGACTGTCACAGCAATGGGACTCATAAACAATTTCTGCACTACCATTTAAGTATGAAATATGAGTAGACTTTGTAATAATACCACTCATACAAAATTATTGAGAACATGCAACAATAAAAATAAACATCGCAATCATGATGCGTACATATTACTAAATTATCTCCAGGTGCAGAAATAAAATAATCAACTAATGATGATGTGTATCTAAGTTAAATCATTTGAATAGGAAAGGAGGATTTCCCAAGAGCTTACGTGTTAATAGAAAGGCTGTTTAAAATTCGATGTACATAGTCAAACGCGGGGTTGTCAGCATTTAGAAGACGTGTGCTGTCCCGAGTAATGGAATCCATGAATTTTGAGAACTTTCCCAACTCAAGCAACTCGGCGATTTGAGCTCATTCAGCAGTACCTCATGGTGTCTGGATATAATGAACACAACTGCAAGTCTGCAACCAGAGCAACACAAATTCGTTAAGTTTCTGCCACAACAATCATCCTGAAAAATGGATTGAACTTTGTGAAATAAACATTCCACTGTACTAGTGCCATACGGTTACTATGATGCTGCTAGAAGACAGAGACAGGGGCACAACAGAACTGATTCATTAAGTTCAGCAATTGTATCTGCTCCAAGAAGCCGGAATTTCGTGAAACTATTCAAGATTTTGAGACACAGACAGGGTGCACGAGGTATTTACACCAAGCATCAAATTGCAATAGAGAGGTCACAAGATGATAAAGATCTATAGTTGTAAAAAGAAGTAAATAGTTTAACTGCCATTCATCTAGCATGCATATGTGCTTATTATAACACGTACAGTTGCACTGCTAACCTGGTCCTACTCACAATAGTTACTCCATCAGAAATTAAAAATCTGGAGAGGATAACATCTTCAAATGGATAACATACTGGAAAACAACACGTCTGGTTGCCACTATAACAACAAGGTGAAACCATATTGTTGTGCAGCAAGTGTATCCATTGGTTCCGTATGCCACAAAGGTCAATTCGTGCTTGTGGCGGTTAACAAAACAAAATAAATCCAGGTCATGTAGAACATGAACATACGAAGCAGCTCAATTTTGTGATAATTCACAGTGAATAAATTTGTCAGAAATCACACCCTTTCTGTCGTTGAAGTGTGACAAGACTGTAGAAATGTATAGCCCATATTCGGAAGTGAATACCATATACTGTAGGAATGTACTGTACTTGATAGTGAATACCGTACTCTTAGTGGATATGCTCCAGTGCTTGCTCCACAAACTGGCCATGGCATACATTGATCGCTTGAATCAGTTCAATAATGGCAGCAAAATCATGTTTGGGGCTCCTTTCATTTTGAATTCTTTTCTGCATTTGCTCAATGTACAACATACAGAAATCAGAATGCTGGTCCCAGATGAGAAGTGAGATGATAAAATCATCAATGGACAAATCCTCCAATCACATCAGAATAAACAAGTACTCAAGAAGTAAGCAATATCCAAGAACACTGACTCAATCAGACATCAAGAAGAGAAACACACCATATGACACATTTTGCTGCTTATCAGCCACCGGAATGTTCTCAAGGATGGTTACCATTCGCACTGCAAGATTCATCACCATTGTTTTCTATGTCCTTGTCCTCCTCTATAATTATATGCAGAAATACATTCCACATAGTTTAGAACTATCTGTAATCTAAGGCATAGCTGGAGAATGCCGATTCTCCTCGCAGGAATTTCGGGGATGGGTTTTTGGGCGCTAACTTTTGGGGGATGTGTTAGAGTTGCCCTAAGCACGCAGCCCATAGTGCAGAAAATAGCTTTAATAACGCCAGGGAATTGCGGGCTCACCGACAGGGTTGGCGTCGATGGGCTGCTCGCCGGGAGCAGCCGCCGACCCGCTGCCGCGATACATCGGGCGGAGTGGCTAGGCCCTCAGCCGCCGCCGCCGTCTCTCGCAGAGGAAACCCAAGGTTGCGGTGCGGCGGCCGGCCGTGGTGGAATGTTTCAGGGAAGGCCCTGCCCTGGGTAGTTATTGCAACTGGACCCGTCAATGGCCCTGACAGGTGGGACCAACAGTTCAGGACTTTTCAGCCGTTTTTGGATCCCAACAGAGAGCAGAGCTCCTCCGTCCCCATCGCCGCCGGTCGCCGCCCCTCCGGCCCTCCCCCACGACCCCCCTTCCCGCCGTCCACACCTAGCGCTGCCCCTCCCCCTCACTCTGGGGGAAAAAGATTCGACGGCGATGGCGGAGGAGGCAGGAAGGAGGAGGCGCGCGGCGGTGGTTGTGCTGGGCGACATCGGCCGCAGCCCGCGGATGCAGTACCACTCCCTCTCGCTCGCCAACCAGGTGCTCCTCTGACGAATCCGTAACCTCGCGTCTGTTTTGGCCGGATCGAATTAGAGCATAGGATTTTGTGTTTTAGTAGTATCTTAGACTTAGCTGTTCGTTATTCTTCTTCTTAACAGGCCGGCATGGAAGTGGACATTGTTGCAAACGGAGGTATTCTGTCTTCACACAATTTCGTTTTGTTGTTGAATTCTACTGCCAAATGGTAGAACGAAGCCATCTATTTCCTAGATGCATGTTAAGGAACGTCATACAGGCCGGAGTTTCATCAGCTTTCAGTGTTATTTTTGTTGAGATCTGACCTTGTATCCTATCCTATGTCTTTGAGCAGGAAGTGATCCCCATTTATCCCTGAGAGAGAATCCATCAATTCATATACACGAGATGGTATTGATCGTTTGAAGTATTTTATTTTCTCTATTTTCTCTTACTACAGTTAACTTCCAAGTATTATCTTCAGAAATCAGTGCAGTTATCGGGAATTTCAAAGATATCTGGTGCCCTGGCGCTGCTACTTAAAGCTGCCATCCAGTTTATCATGCTGATTTGGTTTCTCTGCTTTAAGATTCCTCGCCCTGATGTCTTCATTGTTCAGGTAAAATTACATGCAGCTCTCTTATTTGCATATGTGGTTCAGAATTACATGAACAGTATGTCTAATCACTAGCATTGTCAGCAAATTTAGTTCTTTTTTAGAGCATTCAACAATCTAGAATTCGTTGTCTACCATACTAAGTAAATGAATAGTCATAGTTGGCTTATTGTGCAGCTTAAGTATTAAATAGTAACTCGTGCTATGCTATATGTACAGTAACATATTGTTTACACCATTCTCATTTTGGCAATGCTGATTGTAGTATATTCACAAAATTGCTTACTCTGACCCTTACCTAGTTACAGAATATGCTTCAGTCTCACCCCGTTAAGATTTAATCACCTAGAGCCCCTTTTGATTGATATATTTAAAGATTCTTTTGGTAATATAAAAATGTCAAAAATTTAGTTATCGCGTTTCACAGTAACAATGAGAGACCTGATTTGTGTCATTTGACCATCTTTTGTCCAACAGAATCCACCCTCCGTTCCAACATTGGCGGCTGTAAAACTGGTTAGCTGGCTAAGAGGTGCTAAATTTATTGTGGATTGGCATAACTTTGGATATACTTTGCTTGGGTTGTCTCATGGCAGAAGTCATGTAATAGTCAAAGTCTATTTTTGGTAACCCCTCCAACCATATTCGCTTATCTGCTAGACTGCTGGTGTATCCTATTGGTCATGTGTTTTAATTAGTGTTGTTTTCTTGTATTCTAGGTTTGAGAAGCACTTTGGACGTATGGCTGATGGTGCCTTTTGCGTTACGAAAGCAATGCAACATGAGCTTGCTCAAAATTGGGGAATCAAGTAAACAGATTGAACTTCAACTTCTTATTTTTTGTCATTAAGGCTGTTGTGCGCATGCTGCAGTTTATACTAACATAGTCACAATTTTCAGAGCAACAGTTCTTTATGATCATTCTCCTGAATTTTTCCGTCCTGCTTCCTTGACTGAGAAACATGAGGTGAGCATTTGTTGTCTGTTCTTCCTTCGCTACTTGCGGTACTGCATAACAGCATATGTAGCCTTAACACATGAAATAGTTGTTCTGCAGGTTGGGTGGTTCCATTTGTGGTGCTATGGGCAGTGCTGATTGCATCTCTGTTGGTATGTTGTTCTCCAACCAACCAGATTTTTTTCATGATATAAGCATATTGCAGTTTAATTTATTTTATTTGGTTTTCTCTTCTTACAACAAAGAAAAAGAAGTGGAAGACAAGAACACTACTGTACTTACTGGCAAGATTGATGGTGGAGTTTCGTTGAAGCCTAATAGACCTGCACTTGTTGTGAGCAGCACAAGCTGGTATGTTCTCTTGAACTGAGTGGTCCCTGTTGTTGCAGAACTTTTATGTTCAGCTCATGTGATTATTGAGCAGATAGTTAAAAATTCGGACGAACTTATAAATCTTTGCCACCTGCATTCCAGGACACCAGATGAAGATTTCAGCATACTTCTGGAAGCAGCACTGATGTATGATAGACGTGTTGCTGCAACATTAGGTGAAGAGGATTCAATGGACGAGGGGCAGCTTTGGATTGATATCAAGAATGGAAAGCAATTTGATTACCCAAGATTGCTTTTCGTTATCACAGGTATCACACATTCTGCTATATTCTGTTGAATTACTAGTTTTTAACCATTGTTCTCATTTTCATAAATTTGATACTGAAGGTAAAGGGCCTGATAGGAAGAAATATGAGGAGCAAATAAAAAGGTTAAAATTGAGACGTGTTGCCTTCCGGACTATGTGGCTTGCATCGGAGGACTATCCTCTATTGCTAGGTATGCCAGCCACTTGCCAAAAGAATTTTATACCGCAGCATATATGCTGATTGTTTGAGCAAATACAGGATCAGCTGATCTAGGCGTATCGCTTCATACATCCTCGTCGGGGCTTGATCTACCTATGAAGGTTACTCACAACATCTTCTTACTTAAGCATGTAGGAATTTTTATTTTCTGCATTGTAACTTGAATGGTTGTTCTTAGGTGGTTGATATGTTTGGATGTGGATTACCAGTTTGTGCCGCTTCATTCTCCTGGTAACCCATGTTTGTAGATGTTTTAATTGTGATGTTTTGGCGCTGGCCTTTTGGTTGCTCTATATTATAAGCCTCTGGTTTCGTTTTTCCTTTGTGCAGCATCGAGGAGCTTGTAAAAGTAAACAGAAATGGACTTCTTTTCTCAACATCTTCGGAGCTCGCAGATGAACTTATGGTGAGGACCACTTTTAGTCTTTATCTTTTGTTTCATTTCATTGTATGACTACTTGGTATGCATTTTAAAATTAGCATAAGTACTTTCCATCATGGCTTTGTTTTTTGGATTAATCATTGAAAGAGACTTTAACTACTATTGCAATTAAATATCGTGCAGATGCTCTTCAAGGGATTTCCAGAGGAATGCGATACCCTGAAATCCCTGAAGGATGGTGCCTTGAGTACAGGGTCATCTTCCAAATGGTCAGCAGAATGGGGAACTAATGCACTTCCTTTGGTGAATCAGGTGAGAGCTCAAACCTGGCTTGCTAAATGTACGTTGCATTCATGAGATTAGGGCTTACCTTCTTTCGTATGCAATTTGCAGGTCATAGGCTAAATACTCAATAGTAATGCTAATCAGATGTGTAAAAGGATGGTTTTGTTGCTGGCCTGAATATCTGCTGATTCCATAGGTTATAGGTGTATTGTACACTTGAGTGACCAGATGTACATTAGAAGGTTGAGGTTGAGGAGAGGGCATGTGCATATTTCAGTTTGCTTGCACCTGTTGCTGCTAGGATCAGCCGCTACCAAGGGCATTGGTGTTGGGTCTTTGACAGAACCTACCGCCAATGCCCTCGGGGGCCTCACAAAGTCTGTAAAACTACCTAAATGCCCAGTTACATGACAGTAGAGGACACAAAAAAACATACTATGACACTGGCATTGAGACCAACTGTCAGAGACATATGTACATGTGCCCATTCAAAATTGTATCAGGACCCCGTTCTCTTTTCCTCCTCGCTGCCGCCCTGCTAGTTCAGATCACCACGATATCTGGAGGCACATATTAGGTTCTTTGTTAGTTTGTAGACACTGCTGCAAGACCTACACTGTCAGATGAACTTACACTCTGAATCTGTTGTGATCCATCTGTTCCCTCGTTCACCCGTCGCCGCGTTGCCTCCCCAAGGCAATTGCGCCGTATGGTGGTAGCTCTTGATCGCGGCCTCCAAGTCGTCGCTGGGTATGTCGTTATGGGGCAATGGCCAGGGCATCTACCCCGAACGTCCCGATCAACAGCATCGCCGCCACAGGCCGGCGGTGGCGGTGGAGCTCGTTGTCGGAACGTTCAGTATCAGCAGCAGCTGCTGCAAAGTGTGGGTTTCAGCTCACTTGTGATGAAGGCGAAGAGGGAACATATTGCGGTTTCAGGTTGGTGTTACATGCTGATAAGTTGAAACTGCCATGAGCACTTACGTCGGTACGACCCTGCGCTGAACTCTGGTTTTTTGGCGCTGTACTGCGCCCCACGAAGCCTGCTCTGCACCCAGCTCAGAACCTGCAGCAGCACAAGGACCCAACCCAAAGGAAATCAGCGTCCACGTCATTCACCGCAACAAGAGGTGGCTCAGACGAAGGAAGAAGAGAATGTCTTCGTGCGTGGTACTAGTACCCTCATGAGTGACTTGTTAATTTGCAACAAGGAGTCTAGAGTCCGCAGAGTGTTGGTCAAGAAGGATCTTTACAGAGGAATGGACTCCGCAGCAACGCCGATGGATTGGAACGGATGGTGCCAGCCAGTGTATATGTAGGAGCATGACGTGTGTGCGTGTAGGTCTGGGAGCTAACTCAACTTTTCCCCATGGCTCGAGCTCCAAAGGCGCCCACTGGCAATGACAAGAAGATTCTGCTGATCGAGGGTCATCACTGAGTTCTTGTGATCACAGCCTGGTACTTGAATCCTCGCTGTTCCTATCCAGGCCACGGCTTCATCAATAGGATCACTTTGTTAATCCTCCTTGACCTTGAGCTATGCTTGTTGATGATCTACTACTAGTATAAATCATCCACGTCCACGTGGCCACATAGGTCAAAGAGACCTGGGGAGAAACGTATGGGCAGTGCTACGTCCAGCGAGCTGGGATGCACTTTTTAAATGTTCAGCTGCACGTACCGGTCCGTACCGCCTCGAACCGGGCCCGTCGATGCGGAAAATGATCTCACGTTGCGTCTATTCCAGGAAACATAGGCGTGTGGAGAATTTAGCCACAGCTTTTGATGTAGCGCTACTGTTGTGGTGGTACTACGTCTCAAGATTTGTTTGGAGTTTGAGCATATGCATAAAAAGTTAAGAGCGTGCTCACCCATTGCCAAATTAAAATGCACATATATCATATTTCTCAAAAGTTAGCTTTGTAATTTTTTATTACCTTTGTAGAAAAACTCATCGACATTTTTACAGTACCAAATCAATACCATTTGATTTCTTTTTCATATGCTGCATATTTGTTATCGTAAATGTTTATTTTTTTTGCTGTAAACCTGTTTAAAGCTTACAAAGTTTGTCTTTTTTAACACAATATAGACGCAGACGCTCATACATACACACATAGTCATCCCTACGAATGCATGCACACACACTATCCCTATGAGCACGTCCGAGAGACTGGGCCGACACATCATCTTGAGGTTGACGAAGTTGCCTTAGTAGTCGATGGGAACGTCTCCTCCCACTGAAGTACCAGTGCCAAGTCTAGGTCTTGAATCCTGGTGGGTTGGTTCGAGCCCAAAAGAACTAACCATCTGAGTTAAGGCTCAGTTCGCTACAAAGTTTAACTTTTAGAAATATTATATGCATTATATTTTGGCAAGAAGGGAGTAGCTGAATTGCCAAATTTACGGCGTGTATTCACCTTTTTGTAGCAAACAGCGGGAACTTTGTTCTTGTTAAGAAAAAAAAAATCAATTTATGAAGAAATCGAGGAAAAACAGAGTGATAGTGCATTTTTTCAATTGTTATTGGTGAGTAGTACAACAAACATCACCATTGTTAGCTAAGGTGTGTTCAAATAAGGATGGCTCACAAAAAAAGAGAAAACCGACATCCACACAACAAAGATAACAACTAACAACTACTATACATGATGCCAACTTGATAATATAATACAAGGTTCTCTGTAGTTTGATGTCTTCAATCTTTATCAAGTAATGATCATATGGCATTGTCGGATCAGGCCTCGCAGTCCCTGGGATCTCCAGAGGACCGCCTACATAGGCACACATCCAACGGCTAACCAAAAGAACCGATGCAAGTCAGGGTCCAGAACAACGCTTCCAAGAAGGGGATGACATCAATGTGTCACCATCGCCCCTTCAGAGTTTCGGTTTTCACCCAAAGAAAGTAGACCATGATGAGGAAAAATGAATTCTATGGCGATGCCTCCATGGAGGGGAACGACGCACAAGGTGTCAGGGGGATTAGACAAACTGGTCAAGGATTTTGCCTCCAACCATCACCCTTTCCATGGCAACTTTTTTTTCGAAGGAAGAGATTGCTCCCCGATTTTATTAATGAAATAATAGAGATTTAGGCACATCAAGTATTGAAAAAGCTAAGAAAATGAAAAACTAACTAGTGATAGCGTGTGTTCCCTATTTTGTGCAGAAGGAAACAAAGATTACATGCACATTTGCATTTCCTGAATATAAGAAAGCAACCACTCAATTGGGAAAGGAAGAGGATCATCCTTTAGTTCTGCAACCACTGCTAGTCGACGCCCACCCTTTCAATATGCTAAACACCACGGTGGCTACCGTTGCTAGTCTTCTGGATCGATGTCAGAGAACCTTTTGCTCCCTTTCCTTCTACAGACCAAAACATTCATCAATCCAATGGCAACTAGAGTAGAACAGGGAAGTAGCCTCTACATGTACGATCCAAGGAAGCATTCTTTTTTGTGTGACTCTTAGGTCATCCAAAAGCCAGCAGCCATGCCAACCACCACAAGCTTCTTCTCAACACTAGAGAAGCTGTCCAATAGTGCAATGCATTGAGCCAAGTCAGCAGGCGCTAACAACAAATCACAAGCACACTGAATAAAGTTCCAAATGGATCTAGAGATTAAAAAATCTTGTATGTCTCGAACAGTGCGGGAGAGTTCTGCATCATTTCATCAAGAAAGGGAAAAAATTACGAAAAGAGGCCAGAGGTCAACACATAGAGATCTCTAATTATAGACTTGCCATGAACAAAAAAAACTCAACCTCAATCAAACGCACCCCGACCTAAGAGCATCTGTAGCCATTTCCCTAAAATTTAAATCCTCAAACCACCCACTAGAATTTAACTCCTCAAATTTTTAGGAGTTGGAAAATTTGTGCACCTAGCCCTTCTCCCAAGTTTAACTCACCAAATCACAAAGTTGAAAAAACATGTCTTTTCGTACATGATTTGAAACTATATTAAAATAAGCAGGGCATAATTATACATAAACATGCCCACATTAAACTTAAAAGTACTTAAATCAAACTAAGCTACTACTTAATTAAGCTAAATTAGAAATTAAACATCTAAAAATACTCTAGTCCTCATCGAGGAGAGATGCTAATGATGGGCTCCTTGAACTTGCAGGGGTTGATGCCTCCATGTCGCTAGTGCCTCTCTGCCATGGCACATGCTCGTCAGCGGAGTCAGTGGAAACGAGTGTACCTGTCGAACTAGGCTAATAGTTCGTCTCGCGTCATTCCCCCGCTGTGTGCATCGTCTGGTAGTCGTCGTCATGCGCACTACTTGGACATGTCGCTTGCGAGGTGATCCACGATCGCAAGGGGTCGCGGCGCCGGCACGCTCCGTCTTGAGTTGCACCCTCATCTCCACGAGTGCCATCTCCTCCTCCCCCTCGGTGATCTCCAACCGGAGGATCTCAGATTCTATGTCATCATCATCCTCCTTCCCCGCTTCCATCTGCTCCACCAAATCCTCGGTGATGGGGATGATTTGGCAGGCGGGTTCGAGTCGGATGACAACTATGGTTTGGGGGTGGAGGGGTCGACGCTGGCTATCTATAGCCCTCCTGGGGGGCGAGGCACCAACAGTTGGCCTATGAAAGACCTTGCCACAATTTTGAGAGAAAGGATTTAGGGAGAATAGAGGTGTTCGTCAAAGCAGGAGGGGATAGTTTTGAAGAGTAACAACTCCTGAAATTTAGGAGTTAATTTTTTTGAGGAAAAGGGTAGGTGCGGTTTAACTCCTCGAATGCCAAGTTATTTGAGAGTTAAATTTATTTTAGGGAAGAGCTAGAGATGCACTAATTGTCAGGGACAAGTGACCTAGGAGAAAACACGTCTGAAAAACACATGGTCAATCTACTCATCTTCAGAGTAGAAAATACATGTTTTATCCCTGTGCCACCCCACAAAACAATGTCTCTCTAGTCAGTATGCTTTACTGATGGCTTTTGAGATCCGATTTGGTTAGCAGAAGGTTCCCAGAGCTTTGCCCCAAGATTTTTTCCCCAAAAGTAGCACATTTTTATAGCAATTTTGGAAACTAGCAGTGCTAACACGTTATTTGCAAAACTAGCACCCCGTCGGTCAGCCGTTGGCCGAAGAGGGCCCTTTCAGCTGGCCGAAGCCCGAGGAGGCCTCTTCGGTTAAGCGTTGGCCGAAGAGTGTGTGAGCTGGGCCGAAGACGGGCCTCTTCGGCCAGCCTGCGGCCGAAGATCTTTTCGCCTAACCAGCGGCCGAAGAGCTTTGGATAAGGCCGCAACTGGTCTTCTTTTTCCTCTCGCTATTCTTGCTCTCTCTCTCTCTCTCCCTCTCTCGTTCCTCTCTGTACGTCGCCCCCCTCGCTGATATCTTCGTTTCTCCACCTATTTTCAAATCCAAACCACAGAAACGGTAGATCGTAGCCATCTCCACCGGCCTACAGTCATTTTTTCCCAACGGGATAGTTATTTGTGCGTACAAGTGAGGTGGAGCCATGGTGGGGTGAGGAGGAGGAGAAGCCATGGTGGGCTGAGGAGGAGGAGGCGGTTTGGCTGTTGAGGAGGAGGTGCAGTTTCGTGCCGCCGAGGGGGTGGCGTTGGTGTTGTTTGTTGGTGCAAGTTCTCCGTGAGGTGGCCACACGCGTCGAAGGTATAATCACGCGTCACATTTTTTAGTGTTAATTGGTTTGTGCTGGCATTTTAGCGGATAGTTAGTGTAGCCGGTAATAATTTTGTTCGTTGCGATTAATTAGAAGGTGGCAATGTCTGACAGGTGAAAATTTCTGTATCAGTAAATTTGACTGTTTACTATGGCCCTGGTAATGTTCGATATAATGAGTTGGGGGTTGATCTTAGCGAGTTTAAAAATGGCGTCATGACACTTTCAGACCCGGACAGACTGGACATTAGACAGTTGAAGCACTGTTTGACTACTAGTTTTGGGCTGGATCCTGAAGTATGTTCCGTCAGTATTCATGCATTGTGGACCAAATCCTATAAAAATGCCAAGTGGGAGTTGATGCCCATAGATAGGAGCCAGCATTGGTTGACCCTGTTAAGTCGTTGCCAAGACCGAAGAATCCACCCATATGCCCTAGTGCAACCAGTGGAGAAGGAGGAGAATACCGTACAACTCCATGTGGGGTATGAACCCGACCAGGGTAGTCAAGTGGCTAACAAGATTCATTTATCTGGGTCTTAGCCACCGGATGTGGATGCTAGCCAAGCCGAGAAAGAGTCATACTACGTGTTGGACAATGTTTGTGGTCATGATACTGGCCAGAATATTCAGTCGATAATATTAGCTGGTTCTGGTGTTGCTGATGGGGATGAGGAAGGCGATGAAATGCAGAGGGTGATAGAGGAAGAGGGCGAGGATGGATATGCGGAGGATCTGGATTCTGAAAGTTCCGAGGATGAAGTGGAGGTACCGATTCCTTCTGCATGGAATCAGGACATATCCACCGGCCTTACTGTGAACGATGGCCATGAGACTCCATGGCAATATAATCTGAACCAAGTCCAGATAGGGGCTATGTTTGATACAAAGAAAAAATTGAAGTATGCGGTGATAAAGTGGGCTATGTCTACTCAGAGGGTTTTCCGGACACACATATCAAATCCAACAAACTATACCGTGAAGTGTGTTGAAACAAGTTGTCCTGCGAAGGTGCACGGGCACGTGTCGAAGTATAACATCCACTGGGTTGTCACCAATGTGGTCCCACATAATTGTGTGAGGAAAAACCTGTTGGTTCGTCATCCAAACCTGACTTCAACTCTCATTGCGCAACTCATGTATAGTGAGATAGTGGAGAAGAAAGATATGGAAGCAAAACACATCCAGACAGCAGTGAAGGTCAGATGGAATTATAACATTCCTTATGGGAAGGCTTGGAGGGCTAAGCAGAAGGCTATGGAGGAAAGGTTTGGGACGTTCTTCAACTCATATGATAATGTTGTCCGTCTCCTGGATGTACTGAAGGAGAGGAATCCCGACACTTATGTTAACGTACAACATACAAGGTTGCTGAGTATACCAGGTTTCAAGGTGTTGAAATGAGTATTCTTCTCTTTCGCTATGTGCATTGAAGCTTTCCGACATTGTCCTCATGTGATGTTTGTGGATGGTACATTCTTGACTGGTCAGTACAAAGGGCAAATCCTGACTGCCATTGGTGTGGATGGAAACAATCAAATCATTCCACTTGCCATGGCATTTGTGGAGGGTGAGAACTTTCCGAGCTGGGCATGGTTCTTCCGGCAAGTGAAAATTGCCATCGTGAAGGACCGACCAAACGTGTGTGTCATTCATGATAGACATGATGGTATATTGAAGGCTGTGAAGACACTAAGGAATCCAACAATAAACGAACCAACACCTTGGAAGGATTTGCAGAGCCGGTGGTGCATGCGCCATCTTGGGGCTAACTTTTTCTCACAGTTCAAGAACAAGCGGTTGATGAACTTGTTTAAAAAATTGTGCAAGCAGAACCAGGAGCGTAAATACCAATTTATTTGGTCAAAACTTGATGAGTTTACTAAGAAGCAGGTCCGTGCTAGGAAGAAAATGGAAAAAGACCGGCAACAATTAGCAAGACTCATGGCGGAGCTAGAGGAGCCAATTGATCTTTGTGACTTGCCAGCAATTGACCCTCCTAATACTACGAGAAAGAAGGGGAGGGCAATAAAGGATTTTTCAGAGTGGATAGAGAAAGATCCTCCCGTGAATTGGTCTTTGCTGCATGACACCCATGGAGCTAGGTATGACCACATGACAACCAACCTTGCAGAGGTGTATAACTTTGTACTAAGAGGGCATAGAGCATTGCCACTCACAACTATTGTGGAGGCTGTATTCCATGGCACTTTGAGATATTTCAGAGACCGGCACGAGTTAGCAAAGAAGCATATTATAGATAATCATAACACACCTTACTGTAGCCGTGTCATGGAGTGCATCGCAAAGAAGATAGAGAAAGCAAAGAAGCACACTGTGAGACTCGTAGGTAATCAGGAAAGGAGGTATGAGGTTCAGCTACCTACCGATGGTTTTGGTTCTGCGAATGAGGTGAAGACGCATGAGGTAAAAATTGGAACGAAATTTTATCCAACGTGTGAGTGTACATGCAACAAACCAAAGTTGTTGCACCTGCCTTGCTCGCATGTGTTGGTTGCCTGTGGCCAGATTGAGTTGGATGCCATCTCCTTTGTGTCGCCATACTACTTAAAAGAGTCTGTACTCAACACATGGATCGGTGAGATGACAGGGTTTAGAGTCGTTGGCAATTTCAACAAGGTTAACGACGGTGAGAGAGTATACATCCCGGATCCAGAACTTCCGCGAACAAGCAGGGGTCGATGTAAGGCTCGTCGAATCCGAAATGATATGGACCAATCTGAAGCTGGTGGAGCAACCAGACAATGTTTGCTATGCGCGACTTATGGGCATATGATGAAATATTGTCCCGACCTAAACAAAGACGGTGCTTCGACATCGACAACTGCAACAACATGTGCAAGAGGCAGACGTGGTCGTGGCAGTCGAGGCCGAAAGGGAGGATGAGGAAGGAATAACTCACAAGCTATATAATGTGGGGGAGAACGTTTTAATTTGTAATATCGTCTGGACTATGTTTTACTTTGTAATGTATGAACTATGTATTAATTTGTAATGTTGACTGGACTATGTTTTACTTTGTGTGTCTGAACTATGTTTTAATTTGTAATGTCCTCTGGACTATGTTTTACTTTGTATGTCTGAACTATGTTTTAATTTGTAATGTCGTCTGGACTATGTTTTGATTGCAGATATGTCTTTGTATCCGTTGCTTGATGGTACGATTAATAGAGGTCACCGAGCTGCACTTATGCAAGCGGGCAAGTACTTAGACGTTTTGGTCATTCGCACCCCAAAGACTAACTGGATGATACACCATTCATGGGTTGATAGGTATTCATCCGTTACCGATAATTTCAGTGCTTGTAGAGAATACCTTGCTGAAAACCGCTTATCATTTCCTTCTGCTCCTCGTTGGGTTTGACACTCTTACTTATCGAAAGGACTACGATAGATCCCCTATACTTGTGGGTCATCAAGACTCTTTTCTGGCGCCGTTGCCGGGGAGTGAAGCGCCTTTGGTAGGTGGAATTTGGTGGAAAAATTTATATAGTGTGCTGAAATTTACTGTCACTTGTTACTATGGAAAGTAATCCTTTGAGGGGCTTGTTCGGGGTATCTTCACCTCGACCAGTAGAGCAAAGAGTTGCTCCTCAACCTACTGAACCTACTGAAAATGAAAATGTTTACTTTGAAATTCCTTCAGGTATGATAGAGAAACTGCTAGCTAATCCTTTTGCAGGAGATGGGACATTGCATCCCGATTTACGCCTAATCTATGTGGATGAAGTTTGTGGATTATTTAAGCTTGCAGGTATGCCCGATGATGTTATCAAGAAGAAGGTCTTCACTTTATCTTTGAAGGGAGATGCATTGACATGGTATAGGCTATGTGATGATATGGGATCATGGGACTACAAACGGTTGAAATTGGAATTCCATCAGAAGTTTTATCCTATGCATCTTGTTCATCGTGATCGTAAATATATATATAATTTTTGGCCTCGCGAAGGAGAAAGCATCGCTCAAGCTTGGGGGAGGCTTAAGTCAATGTTATATTCATGCCCCAATCATGAGCTCTCAAGAGAGATGATTATTCAAAAAAATCTATGCTCGGCTTTCTGACAACATGTCGGGGAAACAACACCTATGGGATCACAAGAATCCCTACTACGGTTGCCGGGGCGTAGCGTTGTGAGAAGAGCAGGATCAGTAGCCAGCATGAGGATCGTTTACCCAGGTTCGGGCCGCGAGGATGCGTAAAACCCTAGTCCTGCTTTGGTGGGTGTATTTCAGAGAGTTCTTGAGCTCTCGAACTAGCTGTGGTGAGTGCGTGGTGCGAAAGAGCCGAATCCTTCTCCAGTATGCCATGGGCCTCCTTTTATAGTCGGAAGGGGCTACCACGGTGGCACACAGGAGGTGGAAAGGCGCACAGTGCTATGAGCTTATCGCTCATATTACAGGACAAGACGCATTTAATGCGTAGCTTAGGTGTCCCCTTGCTTTATCGGGGATGGGGGCGAGGCCCGTCCCGTCCGTCGCGGCTCCTCCTCGCTCCGACACGCGCCCTGGCCAGTGAGGCATGCGGTGCCATGTAGGCAGGCAGGCAGCTGAGGTGCACGGTGGTGGAGCCTTCACGAAGATCTGCATGCCGCCACGCAGGCGCTCGACGAGTTGGCCCGGGAGCTGCATGTTGCCATGCAGGTGCCTGCTTAGCTGGTTGAGCCGGCAGCTGCATGCGAACAACGGTGGGAACTTGGTTGGCGCAGTCCTGGCGGTGGCCCTGCTGGCGTCCTTGGTGAGGGCCTTGCCGGGTGACCCGGCAAGGGTCTTGCTGGGTGGCCCGGCAAGGGTCCTGCCGTGGCGCGCTATCGTCCCCGGCAAGGATCTTGCCGGGGGTCTCGTGGCTTTCCTCGGCAAGGATCTTGTCGAGGATCGTCGTCTTCTAATCCTCATCTGATCTTGAATATGTCTTCACAAAGATCTGCATGCCACCACAGAGGTGCCTCCCTGAAGGAAATATGCCCTAGAGGCAATAATAAAGTTATTATTTATTTCCTTATATCATGATAAATGTTTATTATTCATGCTAGAATTGTATTAACCGGAAACTTAATACTTGTGTGAATACATAGACAAACAGAGTGTCACTAGTATGCCTCTACTTGACTAGCTCGTTGATCAAAGATGGTTATGTTTCCTAGCCATAGACATGAGTTGTCATTTGATTAACGGGATCACATCATTAGGAGAATGATGTGATTGACTTGACCCATTCCGTTAGCTTAGCACTCGATCGTTTAGTATGTTGCTATTGCTTTCTTCATGACTTATACATGTTCCTATGACTATGAGATTATGCAACTCCCGTTTACCGGAGGAGCACTTTGTGTGCTACCAAACGTCACAACGTAACTGGGTGATTATAAAGTGCTCTACAGGTGTCTCTGAAGGTACTTGTTGGGTTGGCGTATTTCGAGATTAGGATTTGTCACTCCGATTGTCGGAGAGGTATCTCTGGGCCCTCTCGGTAATGCACATCAGTTAAGCCTTGCAAGCATTGCAACTAATGAGTTAGTTGTGGGATGATGTATTACGGAACGAGTAAAGAGACTTGCCGGTAACGAGATTGAACTAGGTATTGAGATACCGACGATCGAATCTCGGGCAAGTAACATACCGATGACAAAGGGAACAACGTATGTTGTTATGCGGTCTGACCGATAAAGATCTTCATAGAATATGTGGGAGCCAATATGAGCATCCAGGTTCCGCTATTGGTTATTGACCGGAGACGTGTCTCGGTCATGTCTACATAGTTCTCGAACCCGTAGGGTCCGCACGCTTAACGTTTCGACGACAGTTATATTATGAGTTTATATGTTTTGATGTACCGAAGGTTGTTCGGAGTCCCGGATGTGATCACGGACATGACAAGGAGTCTCGAAATGGTCGAGACATGAAGATTGATATATTGGAAGCCTATATTTGGATATCGGAAGTGTTCCGGGTGAAATCGGGATTTTACCGGAGTACCGAGGGGTTACCGGAACCCCCCGGGGGCTTAATGGGTCATAGTGGGCCTTTGTGGAGAAGAGGAGAGGCGGCCAGGGCAGGGCCGCGCGCCCCTCCCCCTTAGTCCGAATAGGACAAGGAGAGGGGGGCGGCGCCCCCCCTTTCCTTCCTCTCTCCCTCCTCTTTCCCCCTCCACTCCTAATCCAACTAGGAAAAGGGAGGGAGTCCTACTCCCGGTGGGAGTAGGACTCCACCTGGCGCGCCCCTCCTGGCCGGCCGCACCTCCTCCCCTTGCTCCTTTATATACGGGGGCAGGGGGGCACCCTAGAGAAACAACAACAATTGATCGCTTGATCTTTTAGCCGTGTGCGGTGCCCCCCTCCACCATAGTCCACCTCGATAATGCTGTAGCGGTGCTTAGGCGAAGCCCTGCGTCGGTAGAACATCATCATCGTCACCATGCCATCGTGCTGACGAAACTCTCCCTCAGCACTCGGCTGGATCAGAGTTCGAGGGACGTCATCAGGCTGAACGTGTGCTGAACTCGGAGGTGCCGTGCGTTCGGTACTTGATCGGTCGGATCGTGAAGACGTACGACTACATCAACCGCGTTATGCTAATGCTTCCGCTTTCGGTCTAAGAGGGTACATGGACAACTCTCTCCCCTCTCGTTGCAATGCATCACCATGATCTTGCGTGTGCGTAGGAATTTTTTTTGAAATTACTACGTTCCCCAACAGTGGCATCCGAGCCTGGTTTTATGCGTTGATGTTATATGCACGAGTAGAACACAAGTGAGTTGTGGGCGATATAAGTCATACTGCTTATCAGCATGTCATAGTTAGGTTCGGCGGTATTGTTGGATGAAGCGGCCCGGACCAACATTACACGTACGCTTACGCGAGACTGGTTCTACCGACGTGCTTTGCACACATGTGGCTGACGGGTGTCAGTTTCTCCAACTTTAGTTGAACCTAGTGTGGCTACGCCCGGTCCTTGCGAAGGTTGAAACAACACCAACTTGACAAACTATCGTTGTGGTTTTGATGCGTAGGTAAGAACAGTTCTTGCTAAGCCCGTAGTAGCCACGTAAAATTTGCAACAACAAAGTAGAGGACGTCTAACTTGTTTTTGCAGGGCATGTTGTGATGTGATATGGTCAAGACATGATGCTAAATTTTATTGTATGAGATGATCATGTTTTGTAACTGAGTTATCGGCAACTGGCAGGAGCCATATGGTTGTCGCTTTATTGTATGCAATGCAATCGCCCTGTAATGCTTTAGTTTATCACTAAGCGGTAGCGATAGTTGTAGAAGCATAAGATTGGCGAGATGACAATTATGCTACGATGAAGATCAAGGTGTCGCGCCAGTGACGATGGTGATCATGACGGTGCTTCGGAGATGGAGATCACAAGCACGAGATGATGATGGCCATATAATATCACTTATATTGATTGCATGTGATGTTTATCTTTTATGCATCTTATCTTGCTTTGATTGATGGTAGCAATTACATGCACTGGGTCCGTAACTTGAGGATTATCCTCATTGCTGCACAGAAGAATTACGTCCTGGAAGCACCGCTGGGTGCCAGGCCTGCTGCTGATGCAACTGACGACGTTAAGAACGTCTGGCAGAGCACAACTGATGACTACTCGATAGTTCAATGTGCCATGCTTTACGGCTTAGAACCGGGACTTCAACGACATTTTGAACGTCATGGAGCATATGAGATGTTCCAGGAGTTGAAGTTAATATTTCAAGCAAATGCCCGGATTGAGAGATATGAAGTCTCCAATAAGTTCTACAGCTGCAAGATGGAGGAGAATAGTTCTGTCAGTGAGCATATACTCAAAATGTCTGGGTATAATAATCACTTGATTCAACTGGGAGTTAATCTTCCGGATGATAGCGTCATTGACAGAATTCTCCAATCACTGCCACCAAGCTACAAGAGCTTCGTGATGAACTATAATATGCAAGGGATGGATAAGACGATTCCCGAGCTCTTCGCAATGCTAAAGGCTGCGGAGGTAGAAATCAAAAAGGAGCATCAAGTGTTGATGGTCAATAAGACCACCAGTTTCAAGAAAAAGGGCAAAAGGAAGAAGAAGGGGAACTTCAAGAAGAACAACAAGCAAGTTGCTGTTCAGGAGAAGAAACCCAAGTCTGGACCTAAACCTGAGACTGAGTGCTTCTACTGCAAACAGACTGGTCACTGGAAGCGGAACTGCCCCAAGTATTTGGCGGATAAGAAGGATGGCAAGGTGAACAAAGGTATGTGTGATATACATGTTATTGATGTGTACCTTACTAATGCTCGCAGTAGCACCTGGGTATTTGATACTGGTTCTGTTGCTAATATTTGCAACTCGAAACAGGGGCTACGGATTAAGCGAAGATTGACTAAGGACGAGGTGACGATGCGCGTGGGAAATGGTTCCAAAGTCGATGTGATCGCGGTCGGCACGCTACCTCTATATCTACCTTCAGGATTAGTTTTAGACCTAAATAATTGTTATTTGGTGCCAGCGTTAAGCATGAACATTATATCTGGATCTTGTTTGATGCGAGACGGTTATTCATTTAAATCAGAGAATAATGGTTGTTCTATTTATATGAGTAATATCTTTTATGGTCATGCACCCTTGAAGAGTGGTCTATTTTTGCTGAATCTCGATAGTAGTGATACACATATTCATAATCTTGAAGCCAAAAGATGCAGAGTTGATAATGATAGTGTAACTTATTTGTGGCACTGCCGTTTAGGTCATATCGGTATAAAGCGCATGAAGAAACTCCATACTGATGGACTTTTGGAACCACTTGATTATGAATCACTTGGTACTTGCGAACCGTGCCTCATGGGCAAGATGACTAAAACACCGTTCTCCGGAACTATGGAGAGAGCAACATATTTGTTGGAAATCATACATACAAATGTATGTGGTCCGATGAATGTTGAGGCTCGTGGCGGATATCGTTATTTTCTCACCTTCACAGATTATTTAAGCAGATATGGGTATATCTACTTAATGAAACATAAGTCTGAAACATTTGAAAAGTTCAAAGAATTTCAGAGTGAAGTTGAAAATCATCGTAACAAGAAAATAAAGTTTCTATGATCTGATCGTGGAGGAGAATATTTGAGTTATGAGTTTGGTCTTCATTTGAAACAATGCAGAATAGTTTCGCAACCCACGCCACGCGGAACACCACAACGTAATGGTGTGTCCGAACGTCATAATCGTACTCTACTAGATATGGTGCGATCTATGATGTCTCTTACTGATTTACCGCTATCGTTTTGGGGTTATGCTTTAGAGACGGCCGCATTCACGTTAAATAGGGCACCATCAAAATCCGTTGAAACGACGCCTTATGAACTGTGGTTTGGCAAGAAACCAAAGTTGTCATTTCTTAAAGTTTGGGGCTGCGATGCTTATGTGAAAAAGCTTCAACCTGATAAGCTCGAACCCAAATCGGAGAAATGTGTCTTCATAGGATACCCAAAGGAGACTGTTGGGTACACCTTCTATCACAGATCCGAAGGCAGGACTTTTGTTGCTAAATTCGGAATCTTTCTGGAGAAGGAGTTTCTCTTGAAAGAAGTGAGTGGGAGGAAAGTATAACTTGATGAGGTAATTGTACCTGCTCCCTTATTGGAAAGTAGTTCATCGCAGAAACCGGTTTCTGCGACGCCTACACCAATTAGTGAGGAAGTTAATGATGATGATCATGGAACTTCAGATCAAGTTGTTACTGAACCTCGTAGGTCAACCAGAGTAAGATCCACACCAGAGTGGTACGGTAATCCTGTTCTGGAGGTTATGATACTAGACCATGACGAACCTACGAACTATGAAGAAGCGATGGTGAGCCCAAATTCCGCGAAATGGCTTGAGGCCATGAAATCTGAGATGGGATCCATGTATGAGAACAAAGTGTGGACTTTGGTTAACTTGCCCAATGATCGACAAGCAATTGAGAATAAATGGATCTTCAAGAAGAAGACTGACGCTGACGGTAATGTTACTGTCTATAAAGCTCGACTTGTTGCAAAAGGTTTTCGACAAGTTCAAGGGATTGACTACGATGAGACCTTCTCACCCGTAGCGATGCTTAAGTCTGTCCGAATCATGTTAGCAATTGCCGCATTTTATGATTATGAAATTTGGCAAATGGATGTCAAAACTGCATTCCTGAATGGATTTCTGGAAGAAGAGTTGTATATGATGCAACCGGAAGGTTTTGTCGATCCAAAGGGAGCTAACAAAGTGTGCAAGCTCCAGCGATCTATTTATGGACTGGTGCAAGCCTCTCGGAGTTGGAATAAACATTTTGATAGTGTGATCAAAGCATTTGGTTTTGTACAAACTTTTGGAGAAGCCTGTATTTACAAGAAAGTGAGTGGGAGCTCTGTAGCATTTCTAATATTATATGTGGATGGCATATTGCTGATTGGAAATGATATAGAATTTCTGAATAGCATAAAGGGATACTTGAATAAGATGTTTTCAATGAAAGACCTCGGTGAAGCTGCGTATATATTGGGCATCAAGATCTATAGAGATAGATCAAGACGCTTAATTGGACTTTCACAAAGCACATACCTTGACAAAGTTTTGAAGAAGTTCAAAATGGATCAAGCAAAGAAAGGGTTCTTGCCTGTGTTACAAGGTGTGAAGTTGAGTAAGACTCAATGCCCGACCACTGCAGAAGATGGAGAGAAGATGAAAGATGTTCACTATGCTTCAGCCATAGGCTCTATCATGTATGCAATGCTGTGTACCAGACCTGATTTGTGCCTTGCTATAAGTTTAGCAAGGAGGTACCAAAGTAATCCAGGAGTGGATCACTGGACAACGGTCAAGAACATCCTGAAATACCGGAAAAGGACTAAGGATATGTTTCTCGTTTATGGAGGTGACAAAGAGCTCATCATAAATGGTTACGTTGATGCAAGCTTTGACACTGATCCGGACGATTCTAAATCGCAAACCGGATACGTGTTTACATTGAACGATGGAGCTGTCAGTTGGTGCAGTTCTAAACAAAGCGTCGTGGCGGGATCTACGTGTGAAGCGGAGTACATAGCTGCTTCGGAAGCAGCAAATGAAGGAGTCTGGATGAAGGAGTTCATATCCGATCTAGGTGTCATACCTAGTGCATCGGGTCCAATGAAAATCTTTTGTGACAATACTGGTGCAATTGCCTTGGCGAAGGAATCCTGATTTCACAAGAGAACCAAGCACATCAAGAGACGCTTCAATTCCATCCAGGATTTAGTCCATGTGGGAGACATATAAATTTGCAAGATACATACGGATCTGAATGTTGCAGACCCGTTGACTAAGCCTCTTCCACGAGAAAAACATGATCAGCACCAAGGCTCCATGGGTGTTAGAATCATTACTGTGTAATCTAGATTATTGACTCTAGAGCAAGTGGGAGACTGAAGGAAATATGCCCTAGAGGCAATAATAAAGTTATTATTTATTTCCTTATATCATGATAAATGTTTATTATTCATGCTAGAATTGTATTAACCGGAAACATAATACTTGTGTGCATACATAGACAAACAGAGTGTCACTAGTATGCCTCTACTTGACTAGCTCGTTGATCAAAGATGGTTATGTTTCCTAGCCATAGACATGAGTTGTCATTTGATTAACGGGATCACATCATTAGGAGAATGATGTGATTGACTTGACCCATTCCGTTAGCTTAGCACTCGATCGTTTAGTATGTTGCTATTACTTTCTTCATGACTTATACATGTTCCTATGACTATGAGATTATGCAACTCCCGTTTACCGGAGGAGCACTTTGTGTGCTACCAAATGTCACAACATAACTGGGTGATTATAAAGGTGCTCTACAGGTGTCTCCGAAGGTACTTGTTGGGTTGGCGTATTTCGAGATTAGGATTTGTCACTCCGATTGTCGGAGAGGTATCTCTGGGCCCTCTCGGTAATGCACATCAGTTAAGCCTTGCAAGCATTGCAACTAATGAGTTAGTTGTGGGATGATGTATTACGGAACGAGTAAAGAGACTTGCCGGTAACGAGATTGAACTAGGTATTGAGATACCGACGATCGAATCTCGGGCAAGTAACATACCGATGACAAAGGGAACAACGTATGTTGTTATGCGGTCTGACCGATAAAGATCTTCATAGAATATGTGGGAGCCAATATGAGCATCCAGGTTCCGCTATTGGTTATTGACCGGAGACGTGTCTCGGTCATGTCTACATAGTTCTCGAACCCGTAGGGTCCGCACGCTTAACGTTTCGACGACAGTTATATTATGAGTTTATATGTTTTGATGTACCGAAGGTTGTTCGGAGTCTCGGATGTGATCACGGACATGACAAGGAGTCTTGAAATGGTCGAGACATGAAGATTGATATATTGGAAGCCTATATTTGGATATCGGAAGTGTTCCGGGTGAAATCGGGATTTTACCGGAGTACCGAGGGGTTACCGGAACCCCCCGGGGGCTTAATGGGTCATAGTGGGCCTTTGTGGAGAAGAGGAGAGGCGGCCAGGGCAGGGCCGCGCGCCCCTCCCCCCTAGTTCGAATAGGACAAGGAGAGGGGGGCGGCGCCCCCCCTTTCCTTCCTCTCTCCCTCCTCTTTCCCCCTCCACTCCTAATCCAACTAGGAAAAGGGAGGGAGTCCTACTCCCGGTGGGAGTAGGACTCCACCTGGCGCGCCCCTCCTGGCCGGCCACACCTCCTCCCCTTGCTCCTTTATATACGGGGGCAGGGGGGCACCCTAGAGAAACAACAACAATTGATCGCTTGATCTTTTAGCCGTGTGCGGTGCCCCCTCCACCATAGTCCACCTCGATAATACTGTAGCGGTGCTTAGGCGAAGCCCTGCGTCGGTAGAACATCATCATCGTCACCATGCCATCGTGCTGACGAAACTCTCCCTCAGCACTCGGCTGGATCGGAGTTCGAGGGACGTCATCAGGCTGAACGTGTGCTGAACTCGGAGGTGCCGTGCGTTCGGTACTTGATCGGTCGGATCGTGAAGACGTACGACTACATCAACCGCGTTGTGCTAATGCTTCCGCTTTCGGTCTACGAGGGTCCATGGACAACACTCTCCCCTCTTGTTGCTATGCATCACCATGATCTTGCGTGTGCGTAGGAATTTTTTTGAAATTACTACATTCCCCAACAGTGGCATCCAAGCCTGGTTTTATGCGTTGATGTTATATGCACGAGTAGAACACAAGTGAGTTGTGGGCGATATAAGTCATACTTCTTACCAGCATGTCATACTTAGGTTCGGCGATATTGTTGGATGAAGCGGCCCGGACCGACATTACGCGTACGCTTACGCGAGACTGGTTCTACCGACGTGCTTTGCACACATGCGGCTGGCGGGTGTCAGTTTCTCCAACTTTAGTTGAACCGAGTGTGGCTACGCCCGGTCCTTGCGAAGGTTGAAACAACACCAACTTGACAAACTATCGTTGTGGTTTTGATGCGTAGGTAAGAACAGTTCTTGCTAAGCCCGTAGTAGCCACGTAAAATTTGCAACAACAAAGTAGAGGACGTCTAACTTGTTTTTGCAGGGCATGTTGTGATGTGATATGGTCAAGACATGATGCTAAATTTTATTGTATGAGATGATCATGTTTTGTAACTGAGTTATCGGCAACTGGCAGGAGCCATATGGTTGTCGCTTTATTGTATGCAATGCAATCGCCGTGTAATGCTTTACTTTATCACTAAGCGGTAGCGATAGTCGTAGAAGCATAAGATTGGCGAGATGACAATTATGCTACGATGAAGATCAAGGTGTCGCGCCAGTGACGATGGTGATCATGACGGTGCTTCGGAGATGGAGATCACAAGCACAAGATGATGATGGCCATATCATATCACTTATATTGATTGCATGTGATGTTTATCTTTTATGCATCTTATCTTGCTTTGATTGATGGTAGCAATTACACGGACTGGGTCCGTAACTTGAGGATTATCCTCATTGCTGCACAGAAGAATTACGTCCTGGAAGCACCGCTGGGTGCCAGGCCTGCTGCTGATGCAACTGACGACGTTAAGAACGTCTGGCAGAGCACAACTGATGACTACTCGATAGTTCAATGTGCCATGCTTTACGGCTTAGAACCGGGACTTCAACGACATTTTGAACGTCATGGAGCATATGAGATGTTCCAGGAGTTGAAGTTAATATTTCAAGCAAATGCCCGGATTGAGAGATATGAAGTCTCCAATAAGTTCTACAGCTGCAAGATGGAGGAGAATAGTTCTGTCAGTGAGCACATACTCAAAATGTCTGGGTATAATAATCACTTGATTCAACTGGGAGTTAATCTTCCGGATGATAGCGTCATTGACAGAATTCTCCAATCACTGCCACCAAGCTACAAGAGCTTCGTGATGAACTATAATGTGCAAGGGATGGATAAGACGATTCCCGAGCTCTTCGCAATGCTAAAGGCTGCGGAGGTAGAAATCAAAAAGGAGCATCAAGTGTTGATGGTCAATAAGACCACCAGTTTTAAGAAAAAGGGCAAAAGGAAGAAGAAGGGGAACTTCAAGAAGAACAGCTAGCAAGTTGCTGTTCAGGAGAAGAAACCCAAGTCTGGACCTAAGCCTGAGAATGAGTGCTTCTATTGCAAGCAGACTGGTCACTGGAAGCGGAACTGCCCCAAGTATTTGGCGGATAAGAAGGATGGCAAGGTGAACAAAGGTATGTGTGATATACATGTTATTGATGTGTACCTTACTAATGCTCGCAGTAGCACCTGGGTATTTGATACTGGTTCTGTTGCTAATATTTGCAACTCGAAACATGGGCTATGGATTAAGCGAAGATTGGCTAAGGACGAGGTGACGATGCGCGTGGGAAATGGTTCCAAAGTCGATGTGATCGCGGTCGGCACGCTACCTCTATATCTACCTTCAGGATTAGTTTTAGACCTAAATAATTGTTATTTGGTGCCAGCGTTAAGCATGAACATTATATCTGGATCTTGTTTAATGCGAGACGGTTATTCATTTAAATCAGAGAATAATGGTTGTTCTATTTATATGAGTAATATCTTTTATGGTCATGCACCCTTGAAGAGTGGTCTATTTTTGCTGATTCTCGATAGTAGTGATACACATATTCATAATATTGAAGCCAAAAGATGCAGAGTTGATAATGATAGTGCAACTTATTTGTGGCACTGCCGTTTATGTCATATCGGTATAAAGCGCATGAAGAAACTCCATACTGATGGACTTTTGGAACCACTTGATTATGAATCACTTGGTACTTGCGAACCGTGCCTCATGGGCAAGATGACTAAAACGCCGTTCTCCGGAACTATGGAGAGAGCAACATATTTGTTGGAAATCATACATACAAATGTATGTGGTCCGATGAATGTTGAGGCTCGTGGCGGATATCGTTATTTTCTCACCTTCACAGATTATTTAAGCAGATATGGGTATATCTACTTAATGAAACATAAGTCTGAAACATTTGAAAAGTTCAAAGAATTTCAGAGTGAAGTTGAAAATCATCGAAACAAGAAAATAAAGTTTCTATGATTTGATCGTGGAGGAGAATATTTGAGTTATGAGTTTGGTCTTCATTTGAAACAATGCAGAATAGTTTCGCAACTCACGCCACGCGGAACACCACAGCGTAATGGTGTGTCCGAACGTCATAATCGTACTCTACTAGATATGGTGCGATCTATGATGTCTCTTACTGACTTACCGCTATCGTTTTGGGGTTATGCTTTAGAGACGGCCGCATTCACGTTAAATAGGGCACCATCAAAATCCGTTGAAACGACGCCTTATGAACTGTGGTTTGGCAAGAAACCAAAGTTGTCATTTCTTAAAGTTTGGGGCTGCGATGCTGATGTGAAAAAGCTTCAACCTGATAAGCTCGAACCCAAATCGGAGAAATGTTTCTTCATAGGATACCCAAAGGAGATTGTTGGGTACACCTTCTATCATAGATCCGAAGGCAAGACTTTTGTTGCTAAATTCGGAATCTTTCTGGAGAAGGAGTTTCTCTTGAAAGAAGTGAGTGGGAGGAAAGTATAACTTGATGAGGTAATTGTACCTGCTCCCTTATTGGAAAGTAGTTCATCGCAGAAACCGGTTTCTGCGACGCCTACACCAATTAGTGAGGAAGTTAATGATGATGATCATGGAACTTCAGATCAAGTTGTTACTGAACCTCGTAGGTCAACCAGAGTAAGATCCACACCAGAGTGGTACGGTAATCCTGTTCTGGAGGTTATGATACTAGACCATGACGAACCTACGAACTATGAAGAAGCGATGGTGAGCCCAAATTCCGCGAAATGGCTTGAGGCCATGAAATCTGAGATGGGATCCATGTATGAGAACAAAGTGTGGACTTTGGTTGACTTGCCCAATGATCGACAAGCAATTGAGAATAAATGGATCTTCAAGAAGAAGACTGACGCTGACGGTAATGTTACTGTCTATAAAGCTCGACTTGTTGCAAAAGGTTTTCGACAAGTTCAAGGGATTGACTACGATGAGACCTTCTCACCCGTAGCGATGCTTAAGTCTGTCCGAATCATGTTAGCAATTGCCGCATTTTATGATTATGAAATTTGGCAAATGGATGTCAAAACTGCATTCCTGAATGGATTTCTGGAAGAAGAGTTGTATATGATGCAACCGGAAGGTTTTGTCGATCCAAAGGGAGCTAACAAAGTGTGCAAGCTCCAGCGATCTATTTATGGACTGGTGCAAGCCTCTCGGAGTTGGAATAAACATTTTGATAGTGTGATCAAAGCATTTGGTTTTGTACAAACTTTTGGAGAAGCCTGTATTTACAAGAAAGTGAGTGGGAGCTCTGTAGCATTTCTAATATTATATGTGGATGGCATATTGCTGATTGGAAATGATATAGAATTTCTGAATAGCATAAAGGGATACTTGAATAAGATGTTTTCAATGAAAGACCTCGGTGAAGCTGCGTATATATTGGGCATCAAGATCTATAGAGATAGATCAAGACGCTTAATTGGACTTTCACAAAGCACATACCTTGACAAAGTTTTGAAGAAGTTCAAAATGGATCAAGCAAAGAAAGGGTTCTTGCCTGTGTTACAAGGTGTGAAGTTGAGTAAGACTCAATGCCCGACCACTGCAGAAGATAGAGAGAAGATGAAAGATGTTCACTATGCTTCAGCCATAGGCTCTATCATGTATGCAATGCTGTGTACCAGACCTGATTTGTGCCTTGCTATAAGTTTAGCAGGGAGGTACCAAAGTAATCCAGGAGTGGATCACTGGACAGCGGTCAAGAACATCCTGAAATACCGGAAAAGGACTAAGGATATGTTTCTCGTTTATGGAGGTGACAAAGAGCTCATCGTAAATGGTTACGTTGATGCAAGCTTTGACACTGATCCGGACGATTCTAAATCGCAAACCGGATACGTGTTTACATTGAACGATGGAGCTGTCAGTTGGTGCAGTTCTAAACAAAGCGTCGTGGCGGGATCTACGTGTGAAGCGGAGTACATAGCTGCTTCGGAAGCAGCAAATGAAGGAGTCTGGATGAAGGAGTTCATATCCGATCTAGGTGTCATACCTAGTGCATCGGGTCCAATGAAAATCTTTTGTGACAATACTGGTGCAATTGCCTTGGCGAAGGAATCCTGATTTCACAAGAGAACCAAGCACATCAAGAGACGCTTCAATTCCATCCAGGATTTAGTCCATGTGGGAGACATATAAATTTGCAAGATACATACGGATCTGAATGTTGCAGACCCGTTGACTAAGCCTCTTCCACGAGAAAAACATGATCAGCACCAAGGCTCCATGGGTGTTAGAATCATTACTGTGTAATCTAGATTATTGACTCTAGAGCAAGTGGGAGACTGAAGGAAATATGCCCTAGAGGCAATAATAAAGTTATTATTTATTTCCTTATATCATGATAAATGTTTATTATTCATGCTAGAATTGTATTAACCGGAAACATAATACTTGTGTGCATACATAGACAAACAGAGTGTCACTAGTATGCCTCTACTTGACTAGCTCGTTGATCAAAGATGGTTATGTTTCCTAGCCATAGACATGAGTTGTCATTTGATTAACGGGATCACATCATTAGGAGAATGATGTGATTGACTTGACCCATTCCGTTAGCTTAGCACTCGATCGTTTAGTATGTTGCTATTACTTTCTTCATGACTTATACATGTTCCTATGACTATGAGATTATGCAACTCCCGTTTACCGGAGGAGCACTTTGTGTGCTACCAAATGTCACAACATAACTGGGTGATTATAAAGGTGCTCTACAGGTGTCTCCGAAGGTACTTGTTGGGTTGGCGTATTTCGAGATTAGGATTTGTCACTCCGATTGTCGGAGAGGTATCTCTGGGCCCTCTCGGTAATGCACATCAGTTAAGCCTTGCAAGCATTGTAACTAATGAGTTAGTTGTGGGATGATGTATTGCGGAACGAGTAAAGAGACTTGCCGGTAACGAGATTGAACTAGGTATTGAGATACCGATGATCGAATCTCGGGCAAGTAACATACCGATGACAAAGCGAACAACGTATGTTGTTATGCGGTCTGACCGATAAAGATCTTCGTAGAATATGTGGGAGCCAATATGGGCATCCAGGTTCCGCTATTGGTTATTGACCGGAGACGTGTCTCGGTCATGTCCACATAGTTCTCGAACCCGTAGGGTCCGCACGCTTAACATTTCGATGACAGTTATATTATGAGTTTACATGTTTTGATGTACCGAAGGTTGTTCGGAGTCCCGGCTGTGATCACGGACATGATGAGGAGTCTCGAAATGGTCGAGACATGAAGATTGATATATTGGAAGCCTATATTTGGATATCGGAAGTGTTCCGGGTGAAATCGGGATTTTACCGGAGTACCGAGGGGTTACCGGAACCCCCCGGGGGCTTAATGGGCCATAGTGGGCCTTTGTGGAGAAGAGGAGAGGCGGCCAGGGCAGGCCACGCGCCCCTCCCCCCTAGTCCAAATAGGACAAGGAGAGGGGGGCGACGCCCCCCTTTCCTTCCTCTCTCCCTCCTCTTTCCCCCTCCACTCCTAATCCAACTAGGAAAAGGGAGGGAGTCCTACTCCCGGTGGGAGTAGGACTCCACCTGGCGCACCCCTCCTGGCCGGCCGCACCTCCCCCCTTGCTCCTTTATATACGGGGGCAGGGGGGCACCCTAGAGAAACAACAACAATTGATCGCTTGATCTTTTAGCCGTGTGCGGTGCCCCCTCCACCATAGTCCACCTCGATAATACTGTAGCGGTGCTTAGGCGAAGCCCTGGGACGGTAGAACATCATCATCGTCACCACGCTATCGTGCTGACAAAACTCTCCCTCAACACTCGGCTGGATCGGAGTTCGAGGGACGTCATCGGGCTGAACGTGTGCTGAACTCGGAGGTGCCGTGCGTTCGGTACTTGATCGGTCGGATCGTGAAGACGTACGACTACATCAACCGCGTTGTGCTAACGCTTCCGCTTTCGGTCTACGAGGGTGCGTGGACAACACTCTCCCCTCTCGTTGCTATGCATCACCATGATCTTGCGTGTGCGTAGGATTTTTTTTGAAATTACTACGTTCCCCAACATTCCCGAGCCCTGGCCCCACGTGGATGATGGTGTTGGGGACCGTGGGCTCAAGGGTGGCTCGCTCTGTTGGTGTGGGGCGAGCTGCCTCGGCAAGGGTCTTGCCGGGGCTGCTGAGGCTGCCCCGGCAAGGGTCTTGCCGGGGGAACCTGCTTCGTCCCTCTGCTCTTTGTGGTCTTGGCCTTGGCGTTGCTCTGGTTATCTTGGGCTTCGGTCTTACCCTGGCTCACCTCCCCTGTTCTGCTTGGTGTGACCGTGGGCATGGCTCCAACAGCCAGTGCACAGGTAAAGGGGTACAAAGGTGCGCCCCTTCTTTTATACACCGACAGGAGCCCCCGGGCCTGGGCCACACATAAGCGCGACACGTTGTTGGGCCAGGCCCAAAACGGAGCGCGGGCAGGCGGGGTGGTTTTTACCGCGGTAGAACTTTTCGCGCGTTGCGCTCCCCACGACCCGCACGCGGCGCGCGTGGCGTGGAGGGGTGCGCGTGACATGGGCGGCTTGCGTGGGGCGGTTTCTGCACGCATGCGTCACATCGCAGTAAATGGGTAGCGCGACCCGCGGCTTCCCCATAAAAAGGGATAACCGCGAGCGCACTGTTCCTTTTACCCTTCGCGCAATCCCAATCTCGAAAGCCTCCGCTTGTCTTCCTCTTCTTCTCCAAGCTTCGCTCCTATTCGCCGCCATCGCGCTTCTGCCGCCCTCTGTCCTCTCCTCCTCCCCAGCCGCCATGGCGCCAAAATCGACCAAGGGCAAGGGAGTGGCTAAGGACGTCGGAGCCGCGGAGCCGCCGGAGGGTGCGCTGGCAGTGCAGCGGACGCAGTCCGCCTTCTTCCCCTCGACAGTTGATGTGTTCGAGCTTTGGGACTCCTTCAGGCCCCTGTGGGG